>NW_028259834.1:0-48807 GCF_056163025.1 Triticum urartu | reverse complement strand
AAAGATAGAAATAAAATGACTACAATTTTGGGTATTCACTTAATTTTGTTAGGTCTAGGTGCTTTTCTTCTAGTACTCAAGGCTCTTTATTTTGGCGGTGTATATGATACCTGGGCCCCTGGGGGGGGAGATGTAAGAAAAATTACCAATTTGACCCTTAGTCCCAGTGTTATATTTGGTTATTTACTAAAATCTCCTTTTGGTGGAGAAGGGTGGATTGTTAGTGTAGATGATTTAGAAGATATAATTGGTGGGCATGTATGGTTGGGTTTTATTTGTGTATTTGGCGGAATTTGGCATATTTTAACCAAACCCTTCGCATGGGCTCGCCGTGCATTTGTATGGTCTGGAGAAGCTTACTTGTCTTATAGTTTAGCTGCTTTATCTGTCTTTGGTTTTATCGCTTGTTGTTTTGTATGGTTCAATAATACAGCTTATCCGAGTGAGTTTTATGGACCCACCGGGCCAGAAGCTTCTCAAGCTCAAGCATTTACTTTTCTAGTTAGAGACCAGCGTCTTGGAGCTAATGTGGGATCCGCTCAAGGACCCACAGGTTTAGGTAAATATCTAATGCGTTCCCCAACTGGGGAGGTTATCTTTGGAGGGGAAACTATGCGTTTTTGGGACCTTCGTGCTCCATGGTTAGAACCTCTAAGGGGCCCCAACGGTTTGGACTTGAGTAGGTTGAAAAAAGACATACAACCTTGGCAAGAACGACGCTCAGCAGAATATATGACCCACGCTCCTTTAGGCTCTTTAAATTCCGTGGGTGGCGTAGCTACCGAGATCAATGCAGTTAATTATGTCTCTCCTAGAAGTTGGTTATCAACTTCTCATTTTGTTCTAGGATTCTTCTTTTTTGTGGGCCATTTATGGCATGCAGGAAGAGCCCGAGCTGCTGCAGCAGGTTTTGAAAAGGGAATCGATCGTGATTTGGAACCTGTTCTTTACATGAACCCTCTTAACTAAGATTTTCTTATTTATACCTGTTCTACTTTTTTTCTGTTCTGGCTCGGTTATTCCATCTAGCCGAGCCATTCATTCCTTTTTATGAAAGAAAGATAAGGGACAGAAAAAAAAAATAAATAAAAATGAAAGAAACAAACGTATTCAATAAGCAAAAGGAGAGAGAGGGATTCGAACCCTCGATAGTTCCTAGAACTATACCGGTTTTCAAGACCGGAGCTATCAACCACTCAGCCATCTCTCCACAGCCTAATCCTTATTTTACTCCTACAAATAGAACATAGCCATATAAAAAATAAAAAGATTTATTAGCCTCTAGAAAGATATCAGATACAAGTTCCTTTTCGATATATCTCTGTATACTGTATACACGGATACAGGATCCGCTATACCCGCTTGTGAAATAAAGAGTAAATAATCTCTTCTCACCCCCATATCCAAATAAAAAAGCGGTTTAAGTAATAAATTTGAATTAAAGAGAAGAATCAATGGATTCATGATTAAACCCCTCCTACTTCTTGTATTTTTTTACAATTTTGGTTTAAGTGAGGGATCAAATATGTAGTCAACTTTATTTGATGGTAGCTTGGAGGATTAGAAATATGACTATTGCTTTCCAATTAGCTGTTTTTGCATTAATTGCGACTTCCTCAGTCTTAGTAATTAGTGTACCCCTTGTATTTGCTTCTCCTGATGGTTGGTCAAATAATAAAAATGTTGTATTTTCCGGTACATCATTATGGATTGGACTAGTCTTTCTCGTAGCTATTCTGAATTCTCTCATTTCTTAAATGAAATTTGGTTAATATTTATTAACCCCATAAAAAAGAAATAATAAAGGCCATTTCTTCTAAAAAATTAGAATAGTGAGACGTATTAAAACGCAATTTGCGTTCCGAATTGCTAGCTCTTCTCTTTCAGTATTATGAAATTCCATTCCCATTAGAATATTCATTGACAGATAATAAAAAAAGGAAAACTCTAATATAATAGAAAATGAAATGAAACGGTCGACCCAGACATAGAAGGTCGACCCAGGCGGATATACGCTATAAAATATATACCGTAGCGAGCGTAGTTCAATGGTAAAATATCTCCTTGCCAAGGAGAAGATACGGGTTCGATTCCCGCCGCTCGCCCGCTTAATTTATCAAAGTACTATGATAAAAAGTTTAGTCTAGTTAACTGTTTAACTACTTATATTAAATTAAGTATTAATTAGGTGTTAGTCTAGTGCCGTATCCCTTACTATCTTACCCTTCCTTTGCATCCCACTCAAAAAAAGAGGGCGCTCCAGAGGCAGAAATAGAACTCGCCAACAGAGCTCCAAAAATTGGGTATTAACTGAGACAAACAACGGGCAAACTTTTTTTAAAGGGAAGGGAGAGGTAGACTGTCCCTTTCGTTTCATTTTTATTTTCTGCAGGGTAGGGAGAGGCCTTGCGCCTTCTTTTTTTGAAGGCAAGTGACTTCGCAAACTGCTCAATTTTGCCCTCTAGGGCCGGGAACTAATGAATAAAAAAGGGTTGGATACGCCCCTCTACCATACATATCTAGAGAAATAGAATAGTCCTTTTATACAGACTGCTAAGTGCGGAGACGGGAATCGAACCCGTGACCTCAAGGTTATGAGCCTCGTGAGCTACCAAACTGCTCTACTCTCCGCTCTGGAGTACCAGAAACTGGTGGACAAAAAAGGCTTGAATACAAGCCTCTAACATGTCTAGACAAATAGAATACTCCTTTTATACAGAATGGAGCGGGTAGCGGGAATCGAACCCGCATCGTTAGCTTGGAAGGCTAGGGGTTATAGTCGACGTTGGTTGATTATTTTTAACGTCTCTAATTCAAAACCGAACATGAAATTTTGATTTCATTCGGCTCCTTTATGGATATTCTCACCACTTAACATCTATGTCAGCTTTTCTATTTGAATGGAACCAAAGCTCTCCGCTTTCTAGATGATCCTTATAGAGTAGGAGATAGAAATTCTATCTAAATTCATCTAATCTACTTACTTCGTTCCCTAATTTCATTCAAGAGATCCTGAGGAAAAGAATTGGGTTTCCACCGAGCTGAAACAATATGCGGATGGTTCTAGTAAACCAAAACTATCGTTTTTTAGCTATTTGGCTTCCTTATTCCTTATTTTAAGAAGATTTAGTTACGATTGGAAATCAACTTTTTTGTATCTTCATCCATAGATCCTTTACTCATATTTTCAAAATTGGAATACTTAATCCAATGCAAAATTATGCTTCGCGACTCTGTACTCATAATCCTATTTTTATTTTGGATGCAATTTAAATTAGTCTTTGGATACAAATCGCCAGAATGTATATTCTTCCTCAATATGCTATTGAGAGGAAAAGGATTTAATCCTTTATAAGAACTAAAGTTTTCATCGGAATATAAAAATAAAAAACTTAAGGATGCCTTAAGTATATCATTTCAAATTCAGTTATTAATAGAACGAATCACACTTTTACCACTAAACTATACCCGCTACATTGTAGATTATGGTATAAATGGTACCCTTTGTCAAGGATAGCCATTTGACAAGAAGGCTAATTCCCCCTTATTGAATCAGATGGAGAAGGTTCATGACACTGAGCCGTTGGTACTTCTACTTCGATCGCTCGCCTTTACTTTAGGATTTAGATAGCCCCTCTGGTCTGTAAAAAAAATCTTTTCTTACCATGCTAATAGCGCCTGAACCAAATGTATTTATTTTGATTAGGATCCTATTCTACGGTTACGACTACAATAATAATTATTTACTTTGCAAGGACGTAAGTGTGTCAGACTGCTAAATTGTTTTATTATTCCTACAATATAAACTAGGGGATATAGGGGGTAACACTGTCCCTATAAATTCCTTTTTTCCTTTTCTTTTTTGTCCAGAATTGAACAAAAAAGAAATTATGGAAGATGTTTTCTTCCCCCATTAAGTCCGAGCCATAGAGTAAGAGTGAGATGAGTTTTCCAAATTCATCATAGACTTTCCCTATGGCTTGATAGAAGTAAGCAGCAAAGAGTCGTAACTTAAAGAAAAAAACGGACAGGGCCGACAGATTTACCTGATGTAAAGAAGATCCTAAAAGTCTCTGATTAGTCGACTCTCTCCATTTAACACTTTCCTCTCTCTCCTTTTTTCCACTGACTCAATTCTAGTTTATTAGATTCTTGTTTAAAAGAATGCAAAAAGTTCAATAGAACTAAGAACACATAAAAAATAGCATAGAGGATCAAGGCCATTACCAAAAGTTCCTCCCAAGGATCCTATATCCTATTGGGTATCTGTTCCCCGCCTTTTCCCGCTAGGATCGGAAATCTTATATTTTCCATATCCATATACCGTTGAATCCTTGGGGTTCCAGAATCCGCCTATTTTACTAGTCTTCGGAAACGGAAAACCCTGAACCAAGAAGAGTTGGATATGTTATGTAGGGTATGTTTTTTTTTATTAATTTTATTTTGAGCTCTCAAGATATCGATATATACATATACAATCTCTACATAATGTCTCTCTCTCTATCTCTATATATTATATATATAATATGTACATTATGCAGTAGACCCATAATGGGAAATCCAAGTGGCTAATTTTTGAATTAAATAAAAAGCCCTTTTAACTCAGTGGTAGAGTAATGCCATGGTAAGGCATAAGTCATCGGTTCAAATCCGATAAAGGGCTTTTTAAATTAGTGGTAGAGTAATCTCGTGCTAAGACGTAAGTCGTTGGTTCGAATCTGATAGAGTACTTTTCTACTAAATTGATTCACTTTTTTTCTTTGTTTTTGAAACTTTCTCTATATTTTTAGAGAATTTTATGACTTAGTGCGGGATGGATGCATTTTTGGTATGAACACTAAATGAAGCACGGAGAATTAATCTATAACGATCAACTAAAAAAAATCCTAGATGAAAACATAACAGAAAAGTTGGAAAAACTCTTTGCTTTGGATCTATTTATACTTTTCGAGTATATTGACAATTCCAAAAAACTGCTCATACTATGATTATAGTATAATCACGAGCGGTTGTATATGGCCCTATCGTCTAGTGATGCCCCTATCGTCTAGTGGTTCAGGACATCTCTCTTTCAAGGAGGCAGCGGGGATTCGACTTCCCCTGGGGGTAGGGAGTATTATGAAAGGAGGTTAATCATAGATTAGCAAAAACCCTAGAATAAATTCTTCCTGGGTCGATGCCCGAGTGGTTAATGGGGACGGACTGTAAATTCGTTGACAATGTCTACGCTGGTTCAAATCCAGCTCGGCCCAAACCAAAAATCTAGGGCTTCGTGAGTATGAACTAAATCCTTTTGTTTTTCTTCCATAAAATAAAATGTCTGATCTATAGAAATAAAAGATAAAGAAAAAAGGGAAATTTTTTTTTCTAATCCATATCTCTCTCATTCCTTTCTTACAAACAAAAGAGTTTTTCTTATTGAAGGCTGGATTATTATCCATTTTTAGTGATAAAAAATCACGACATACTAGTTATGTCACTCTCACTATACCCACGTATAATATAATATGTGGGTATGTAGTATATGATTCGTCTATTTCTTAGAGTACGAAAGACGAATCGAATCTTCTTATGGTTCTATTTAAGAATGGGTATGCCATACACCCCGCGGGGATTGTAGTTCAATTGGTCAGAGCACCGCCCTGTCAAGGCGGAAGCTGCGGGTTCGAGCCCCGTCAGTCCCGAACTAGGGTTCAATGAATGGAGAAATTGATATTTCCTTTTTCCATGAAAAAAAGGGGCAGGGAGCAAGATCAAATACCCACAGGGCACCCTTACTTCACTTTTTTATTTTGCATCTCTCATTAAAGAGGGAGGGAGGGCATATAGGAATTTTTTTTTCACTACTCCCAATCGATAAAGAAAGACACACATACGATATGTGGATTAGTAGAATTTAGGATATTATATTACTCTATCTTTCTTTATGATGATACCATCCTCATCTTAATTTCCTATTCCACTCTTATGGAATAGAGTACCGGTATTTTACCGGAATCCATACATAAATCGTATTCCCTTTTTATTTCAGACCTCTTTTCCCCATCTCACTTCTACTGCTTATTTGGATGTCTATGTGACCCATAGAAAGTGAAAGTTGGTCATATAATACATACATAATTGTATGTATAACTATAAGAAAAAGGAAGGGAAATTGTATAAGATTAAGAAAGTATAAGATTAAGAAAGCTCGTGGGTTAGAGATATAGAAAAGAAAAAGTAGAAAAGGATTAAAAAAGAGGGAATTCCTAATCCAATCAAAAAACCCATTTTGGTCTTAGTGTGGATAGAGGATCTTCCTATGTTATACTATATAACTCTCATCCGTGAAATATAACTCTCATCCATGAATTGATTTGATAGATCCGATATTCATAATATTGAATTGATTCAGTATTATCAGAATGCAAGCCCTACCCTTGAATTTACAAGATACCCCTTTTTCCTCTCCATGGGATTACATCCCGAGTTATTGTGAAAATAAAAAATAAAGAGGTTATGGAAGTCAATATTCTCGCATTTATTGCTACTGCACTGTTCATTCTAGTTCCTACTTCTTTTTTACTTATTATTTATGTAAAAACAGTCAGCCAAAATAATTAATTGGAATTCCAATTAATCATTGAAGAAATTAAAAAGGGATTAAATAAAAAAAATCCAAGTCTTAAATGAAAGGATCTGGTTGGAATCTTAAAGTGTGGTAGAAAGAACTACATATAGTTTTTTCTACGACACTTTAGATTCTTTCTATTATATTATCTTTGAATCTACATAGAATAGATTAGTAGATTGAAATAGTTAAGTAGTCTAATTCAATTTCTTTTTTCATTGCATCCACTTAATTTCAATCAGGTCAAAATAAAAAAATCTAAGACAATTCTTGACCAAAGAATCCATGGAAGGAAAGAAAAATAATATGAAGAATAGACTATAGTAAAAAGTAAAAGGAAATGGAAAATGTGTGATATGCCGTGAATAGTTCCGTGGAAGAAAGTCTAATTTTCTTATGTATAGAACTTTTTTTAACCATTCGTCATTTCTAGTAGAAATTCTGAATTGGTATAATGGCTCTTTCTTACATTACAACTTACAATACAAGAGTTTCTTACAGGAGTGAAACAAAACTAAAGAAAAAGATTAAAGAATAACGTTTGACAAAATGATTAATGCAAAATGATCCATTAAAGAAAAGAATTGATACAACAATTTGATTACTTAATCAATTAGTAGTATCCCTAGAGTCCACTCCTTCCCCATACTACTAGTGAAAGAGAAAATGTAAAGACTACCATTAAAGCAGCCCAAGCGAGACTTACTATATCCATCTAAATTATGTCTCCTATTTCTATGAAGGGATTATTCTACTATTGATCAATAATCATAGTGGAATCAAGGGTACAGAGTCAAAAAGGGATTCCGCCCTAAGGCCATGGATCAATCAGTTCAAGGAATTTACTCCTAACAAATTCTTATAGGAATTCTGGTAGAATTAGAGAGCATTAAAAATACGAGATACTATAGCCCTTTTTTCCTTAAAAAAGAAAGAGTACGGGAATGATGTCCTGAATAGAAGAAGCGGGAATAGGAAGATTTTTTATTCCTTTTGTTACTCTTTTTTTTTTTTTTAAGCAAAGGACGCCCGAATATACCATAAAATTATCGATAGATAAATATTTATTGGATACCTACCTTACCTAATGTTTATTTTTGACCTAAACCCTGCAGCCTTGCTTTGTATCATTCTATGAAAGAATGAAGAGATTTTATCCATAATACAACTCCTAAATTGATTTTTGATCGACCTATTTAATCTGATTCTCGTTAGAATTAAGTAGTCCTTACTTTAGTGTATGTAGGTAACATAAGATGTACGATAAAAAAATGTATAATAATTAGTAAGTCTTGATATTCTTTCGTGGAGTCCCTTCTTGAATCTTAGATTGAAAAAAAAAAAGAATGCCCCTTAGGGACCTTTCTTTGGATACCAAGATTTCTGACATCTTATCCTCGTATTTTAAAATTATCAAATCGAATCTCAATTAAGAACCAATTCAAATTCATATAATAAAAGAATAAGGAAACACTACCTCACCCCTATTGATAACCATTTTGGCCACTACCGTCAAAACAAACCCTAACCCTAGTTTGAGGATAGAACTATGGTATGGTTTCTCTAAACCCAGTATCGGCAGGCCCAGTTACTCTCTTGCCCGAACTTATGCGAAGTAAAAATTTATCGAATTCGATCAGCACTATAAAAAAAACCTAAGTATTTTATTGATCAGGCGGCACCCAGATTTGAACTGGGGATAAAGGATTTGCAGTCCCCTGCCTTACCGCTTGGCCATGCCGCCAAAAAATCCGATCAAAAATCTAGAAAACAGCAAGTATTCATCCACGTTTTCTTACGAAAAGCCCCTTTTATTTTGAATATAATTCTACTTACTTTTTTCCAATCTTTTTCAAAAAATCTATTCCTGCTTTTTTTGATCCAGTTTCTATTATTCTCCTCGATAGATTCTATCTTAAAACATACATTGTTAACACAATAAAACTTCCCATTTCTTTCTATTGAGATGAAAAAGAAGAAAAAGTGGATTTCTATTCACAGGCTGCAAAATTCAGAATAAATTGGAACCGTTAACTAGAATTCTCTTTTTTTTATTGCAGTAGTGAACTACTCTTAAATCGGTATTATCTCCCCCCCCTTCAATGGCATAATAAAATATTATGGCTTTATGCTTAATCCGTGTATAGGTAAACTTTAGGTCCGAACAGCATTATTATCCAAAGATCCCCTTTATGTACATATCTCTATGGGGAATCATGCTTTAATTTTTCAAAGTATTAAATTAAATATCTTGAATAAAAAAAGGAAATTTGCTCTGATATAGAGTATAACCTGACTATCTTGGCGTACCCAAGTGAAATTACGATAAAAGAAAAGCATGGATATGGGGAGAGGTGGATAACTAGATTGGCATGTACTTAAAAAAGGGACTTACTTTATTTTAGAATTCCACAATGAAATACTGAATTTTCTAGCAATTATACTACTCCGATCCGAAATAAAAAAGAACCCTCAAATTATTTTGAGAAATTAAAGTAAGCACGCTATTCTAAATCGAAGTAAAGTCAAACTTTCTAGTATATTATATTACGGCTTTATTACATTCATAGAAAGGAGATAAAATGAGAAATCTTTGCCATCCAATCTGATTAGAATATCATAACATAAAGTATAAGTGGCAGAATTTTTTTTGTAGGAATGTTTTATCAATTCATTTTCATTTCATTTGTACCCCTGGCAAACTCGAACTTTCGTCCAAATGGTCTCTATTCATATGTATGAAATACATATATGAAATACGTATGTGGAGTTCCCTAGAATTTCATGTGATTCAGTAAACAGAATATAGATTCCATGATTGCTAGATCGATCCATAGGGATTGATGAAGAGTGAGCTGATAATGGAATTTTTCTTTGATAAACAGGAAACTTAAGATTAAGATGCTCCGGAATGGAAACGAGGGAATGTCCACAATACCCGGATTTAGTCAGATCCAATTCGAGGGATTTTGTAGGTTCATTAATCAAGCCTTGGCAGAAGAACTTGACAAGTTTCCAACAATTAAAGATCCAGATCACGAAATTGCATTTCAATTATTTGCGAAAGGATATCAACTGCTAGAACCCTCGATAAAAGAAAGAGATGCTGTGTATGAATCACTCACCTATTCTTCCGAATTATATGTATCTGCGAGATTAATTTTTGGTTTCGATGTGCAAAAGCAAACCATTTCTATCGGAAACATTCCTATAATGAATTCCTTAGGAACCTTTATTATAAATGGAATATACCGAATTGTGATCAATCAAATATTGCTAAGTCCTGGTATTTACTACCGCTCGGAATTAGATCATAAGGGAATTTCTATCTACACTGGCACTATAATATCAGATTGGGGGGGGAGATCGGAATTAGCAATTGATAAAAAAGAAAGGATATGGGCTCGCGTGAGTAGAAAACAAAAGATATCTATTCTAGTTCTATCATCAGCTATGGGTTCGAATCTAAGAGAAATTCTGGATAATGTTTCCTACCCTGAAATTTTCTTGTCTTTCCCGAATGCTAAAGAGAAGAAGAGGATTGAGTCAAAAGAAAAAGCTATTTTGGAGTTTTATCAACAATTTGCTTGTGTAGGTGGGGACCTGGTATTTTCGGAGTCCTTATGCGAGGAATTACAAAAGAAATTTTTTCAACAAAAATGTGAATTAGGAAGGATTGGTCGACGAAATATGAATCGGAGACTTAATCTTGATATTCCTCAGAACAATACATTCTTGTTACCACGAGATGTATTGGCCGCTACGGATCATTTGATTGGAATGAAATTTGGAACGGGTATACTTGACGATGACGATATGAATCACTTGAAAAATAAACGTATTCGTTCGGTTGCGGATCTGTTACAAGATCAATTCGGATTGGCTCTTGGTCGTTTACAACATGCAGTTCAAAAAACTATTCGTAGAGTATTCATACGTCAATCGAAACCGACTCCCCAAACTTTGGTAACTCCAACTTCAACTTCAATTTTATTAATAACTACTTATGAGACCTTTTTTGGCACATACCCGTTATCTCAAGTTTTTGATCAAACGAATCCATTGACACAAACTGTTCATGGGCGAAAAGTGAGTTGTTTAGGTCCTGGAGGGTTGACGGGGAGAACCGCAAGTTTTCGGAGCCGAGATATTCATCCGAGTCACTATGGGCGTATTTGTCCAATTGACACGTCTGAAGGAATCAATGTTGGACTTACTGGATCCTTAACAATTCATGCGAGAATTGATCACTTGTGGGGATCCATAGAGAGTCCAGTTTTATGAAATATCTGCTGAGAAAGCAAAAGAAAAAAAAGAGAGACAGGTGGTTTATCTATCACCAAATAGAGATGAATATTATATGATAGCAGCAGGAAATTCTTTGTCCTTGAATCAAGGTATTCAGGAAGAACAGGTTGTTCCGGCTAGATACCGTCAAGAATTCTTGACTATTGCATGGGAACAGATTCATGTTAGAAGTATTTTTCCTTTCCAATATTTTTCTATTGGGGGTTCTCTCATTCCTTTTATTGAGCACAATGATGCGAATCGGGCTTTAATGAGTTCTAATATGCAGCGCCAAGCAGTTCCGCTTTCTCGGTCCGAGAAATGCATTGTTGGAACTGGATTGGAACGCCAAACAGCTCTAGATTCGAGGGTTTCCATTATAGCCGAACGCGAGGGAAAGATCATTTCTACTGATAGTCATAAGATACTTTTATCAAGTAGTGGGAAGACTATAAGTATTCCTTTAGTTAACCACCGTCGCTCTAACAAAAATACTTGTATGCACCAAAAACCCCGGGTTCCACGGGGTAAATCCATTAAAAAAGGACAAATTTTAGCAGAAGGAGCTGCTACAATTGGGGGCGAACTTGCTTTAGGAAAAAACGTATTAGTAGCTTATATGCCATGGGAAGGTTACAATTTTGAAGACGCAGTACTAATTAGCGAACGTTTGGTATATGAAGATATTTATACCTCTTTTCACATCCGGAAATATGAAATTCAGACGGATACGACAAGCCAGGGCTCCGCTGAAAAAATCACTAAAGAAATACCACATCTAGAAGAACATTTACTCCGCAATTTGGACAGAAATGGAGTTGTTAGGTTGGGATCCTGGGTAGAAACTGGTGATATTTTAGTAGGTAAATTAACGCCTCAGATAGCGAGCGAATCATCTTATATCGCGGAAGCTGGATTATTACGGGCCATATTTGGCCTTGAGGTTTCCACTTCAAAAGAAACTTCTCTGAAATTACCTATAGGTGGAAGAGGGCGCGTTATCGATGTGAAATGGATCCAAAGGGACCCGCTCGACATAATGGTTCGTGTATATATTTTACAGAAACGTGAAATCAAAGTTGGGGATAAAGTAGCCGGAAGACATGGGAATAAAGGGATCATTTCCAAAATTTTGCCTAGGCAAGATATGCCCTATTTGCAAGATGGAACACCCGTTGATATGGTCTTCAATCCCTTAGGAGTACCCTCCCGAATGAATGTGGGACAAATATTTGAAAGCTCGCTCGGATTAGCGGGGGATCTGCTAAAGAAACATTATAGAATAGCACCCTTTGATGAGAGATATGAGCAAGAGGCTTCAAGAAAACTTGTGTTTTCAGAATTATATGAAGCCAGTAAAGAAACAAAAAATCCATGGGTATTTGAACCCGAGTACCCGGGAAAAAGCAGAATATTTGATGGAAGAACAGGCGACCCCTTTGAGCAACCTGTTCTAATAGGGAAGTCCTATATCTTAAAATTAATTCATCAAGTTGATGAGAAAATTCATGGGCGTTCTACTGGGCCCTACTCACTTGTTACACAACAACCGGTTAGAGGAAGAGCCAAGCAAGGGGGACAACGAGTAGGAGAAATGGAAGTTTGGGCTTTAGAAGGATTTGGTGTTGCTCATATTTTACAAGAGATACTTACTTATAAATCTGACCATCTTATAGCTCGCCAAGAAATACTTAATGCTACGATCTGGGGAAAAAGAATACCTAATCATGAGGATCCTCCAGAATCTTTTCGAGTGCTCGTTCGAGAACTACGATCTTTGGCTCTAGAACTGAATCATTTCCTTGTATCTGAAAAGAACTTCCAGGTTAATAGGGAGGAAGTTTGATCGGAATAAATATAAATTCTTTTCTTATTTCTATTTTATGATTGACCAATATAAACATCAACAACTTCAAATTGGACTCGTTTCCCCTCAACAAATAAAGGCTTGGGCTAACAAAAACCTACCTAATGGAGAAGTCGTTGGCGAAGTCACAAGGCCCTCTACTTTTCATTATAAAACCGATAAACCAGAAAAAGATGGATTGTTTTGCGAAAGAATCTTTGGACCCATAAAAAGCGGGATTTGCGCTTGTGGCAATTCTCGAGCGAGCGGAGCTGAAAACGAAGACGAAAGATTTTGCCAAAAATGCGGGGTCGAATTTGTGGATTCTCGGATACGAAGATATCAAATGGGATACATCAAACTCGCATGTCCCGTGACTCATGTGTGGTATTTGAAAGGTCTTCCTAGTTATATCGCGAATCTTTTAGATAAACCTCTTAAGAAGTTGGAGGGCCTAGTATACGGCGATTTCTCTTTTGCTAGGCCCAGCACTAAAAAACCCACTTTTTTACGATTACGAGGTTTATTCGAAGAGGAAATTGCATCCTGTAACCACAGCATTTCTCCCTTTTTTTCTACCCCAGGCTTTGCAACATTTCGAAATCGGGAAATTGCGACAGGAGCAGGTGCTATTAGAGAACAATTAGCAGATTTGGATTTGCGAATTATTATAGAGAATTCTTTGGTCGAATGGAAGGAATTAGAAGACGAGGGGTATAGTGGAGATGAGTGGGAAGATAGAAAAAGACGAATAAGAAAAGTTTTTTTGATTAGACGCATGCAATTGGCGAAACATTTTATTCAAACAAATGTAGAACCAGAATGGATGGTTTTGTGCTTATTACCGGTTCTTCCTCCCGAATTGAGACCTATTGTTTATAGGTCTGGAGATAAAGTAGTGACTTCAGACATTAATGAACTTTATAAGAGAGTTATCCGTCGGAACAACAATCTTGCCTATCTATTAAAAAGAAGTGAATTAGCGCCAGCAGATTTAGTAATGTGCCAGGAAAAATTGGTACAAGAAGCCGTGGATACACTTCTTGATAGTGGGTCCCGCGGGCAACCGACGAGGGATGGTCACAATAAAGTATACAAATCACTTTCAGATGTAATTGAAGGTAAAGAGGGAAGGTTTCGCGAGACTCTGCTTGGGAAACGGGTCGATTACTCGGGGCGTTCTGTCATTGTTGTGGGTCCTTCGCTTTCATTACATCAATGTGGATTACCTCTAGAGATAGCAATAAAGCTTTTTCAGCTATTTGTAATTCGCGATTTAATCACGAAACGCGCCACTTCTAATGTAAGGATTGCTAAAAGGAAAATTTGGGAAAAAGAACCCATTGTATGGGAAATACTTCAAGAAGTTATGCGGGGACATCCTGTACTGTTAAATAGAGCACCTACCCTGCATAGATTAGGCATACAGGCCTTTCAACCCACTTTAGTAGAGGGGCGTACTATTTCTTTACACCCATTAGTGTGTAAGGGTTTCAATGCGGACTTTGATGGAGATCAAATGGCTGTTCATCTACCTTTATCCTTGGAAGCTCAGGCAGAAGCCCGTTTACTTATGTTTTCTCATATGAATCTCTTATCTCCCGCTATTGGGGATCCTATTTGCGTACCAACCCAAGACATGCTTATCGGGCTTTATGTATTAACGATTGGAAAGCGTCGAGGTATTTGTGCAAATAGATATAATAGTTGCAGAAACTACCCAAATCTAAAAGTAAATTACAATAATAATAATAATTTTAAATATAGGAAAGATAAAGAACCCCATTTTTCTAGTTCTTATGATGCACTGGGAGCTTATAGACAAAAACTAATCAGTTTAGATAGTCCCTTGTGGCTACGATGGAACCTGGATCAACGCGTCATTGGGTCAAGAGAAGTTCCGATTGAAGTTCAATATGAATCTTTGGGGACTTATCATGAGATTTATGCCCACTATCTAATAATGGGAAATAGAAAAAAAGAAATTCGTTCGATATACATTCGAACCACTCTTGGTCATATTTCTTTTTATAGAGAAATAGAGGAAGCCATACAAGGATTTAGTCAGGCCTATTCATACACTACCTAAACAAGAAAGTTAGATTCGGCGATGCCCCTCCCCTTTCGGGGGGCATTCCGATTTCCCTAGTATCATCATTATTTGCCACGCGAATCCAGATTGAGATTGAGGCAATTAAGTTAATTAAATTTTCGAATCACTGACTCAGGCCCATTGTCGAATCCTACTCAGCAATTGTCGAATCCTACTCAGCCGAAAAGGGGGTACTTATGTATGGCGGAACGGGCCAATCTGGTCTTTCATAATAAAGAGATAGACGGAACTGGTATGAAACGACTTATTAGCAGATTAATAGATCATTTTGGAATGGGATATACATCCCATATACTGGATCAACTAAAGACTCTGGGCTTCCATCAAGCCACTACTACATCGATTTCGTTAGGAATCGAGGATCTTTTAACAATACCCTCTAAGGGATGGTTAGTCCAAGACGCGGAACAACAGAGTTTTCTTTTGGAGAAACACTATTATTATGGGGCTGTACACGCGGTAGAAAAATTACGCCAATCTGTTGAGATATGGTATGCGACAAGTGAATATTTGAAACAAGAAATGAATTCAAATTTTCGGATAACGGATCCTTCTAATCCAGTCTATCTAATGTCTTTTTCAGGAGCCAGAGGAAATGCATCTCAAGTACACCAATTAGTAGGTATGAGAGGATTAATGTCGGACCCTCAAGGACAAATGATTGATTTACCTATTCAAAGCAATTTACGCGAGGGACTTTCTTTGACAGAATATATAATTTCCTGCTATGGAGCCCGCAAAGGGGTTGTAGATACTGCTGTGCGAACAGCAGATGCTGGATATCTTACACGTAGACTTGTTGAAGTAGTTCAACATATTATTGTGCGTAGAAGAGATTGTGGTACTATCCGAGGTATTTCTGTAAGTCCTCAAAATGGGATGACGGAAAAACTTTTTGTCCAAACACTAATTGGTCGTGTATTAGCAGACGATATATATATCGGTTCACGATGCATTGCCGCGCGAAATCAAGATATTGGAATTGGATTAGTCAATCGATTCATAACTGCCTTTCGAGCACAACCATTTCGAGCACAACCAATATATATTAGAACCCCCTTTACTTGCCGAAGCACTTCTTGGATCTGTCAATTATGCTATGGCCGGAGTCCTACTCATAGTGATCTGGTCGAATTGGGAGAAGCCGTAGGTATTATTGCAGGTCAATCAATTGGGGAGCCAGGGACTCAACTAACATTAAGAACTTTTCATACTGGCGGAGTATTCACAGGGGGTACTGCCGACCTTGTACGATCCCCTTCGAATGGAAAAATAAAATTCAATGAGAATTTGGTTCACCCCACACGTACCCGTCATGGGCAGCCTGCTTTTCTATGTTATATAGACTTGCATGTAACTATTCAGAGTCAAGATATTCTATATAGTGTGAATATTCCCTCAAAAAGCTTGATTCTAGTGCAAAATGATCAATATGTAAAATCCGAACAAGTAATTGCGGAGATTCGTGCCGGAACGTCCACTTTACATTTTAAAGAAAGGGTACAAAAGCATATTTATTCTGAATCAGACGGCGAAATGCACTGGAGTACTGATGTTTACCATGCGCCCGAATATCAATATGGTAATCTTCGCCGATTACCAAAAACAAGCCATTTATGGATATTGTCAGTAAGTATGTGCAGATCCAGTATAGCGTCTTTTTCACTCCACAAGGATCAAGATCAAATGAATACTTATGGTAAAAAAGATAGGGAAATTCTTGATTATTCAACGTCGGATCGAATCATGTCCAATGGCCATTGGAATTTTATCTATCCTTCTATTTTTCAAGATAATTCAGATTTGTTGGCGAAAAAGCGAAGAAATAGGTTCGTCATTCCATTACAATATCATCAAGAACAAGAGAAAGAACTAATATCCTGTTTTGGGATTTCGATTGAAATCCCCCTTATGGGTGTTTTACGTAGAAATACTATTTTTGCTTATTTTGACGATCCCCGATACAGAAAAGATAAAAAGGGTTCAGGAATTGTTAAATTTAGATATAGGACCCTAGAAGAAGAATATAGGACTCGAGCGGAAGACTCAGAAGAGGAATATGAGACCCTAGAAGACGAATACAGGACCCGAGAGGACGAATATGAATATGAAACCCTAGAAGAATCTAAATATGGAATCCTAGAAGACGAATACGAATATGAAACCCTAGAAGACGAATATGGGAGCCCAGAAAACGAATATGGGAACCCAGAGAACGAATATAGGACTTTAGAGAAAGACTCAGAAGAGGAATATGGGAGCCCAGAGAGCAAATATAGGACCCAAGAGGACGAATATGGAACTCTAGAGGAAGACTCAGAAGACGAATATGGCAGCCCCGGGGAAAGCGCAGAGGAAAAATATGGTACTTTAGAGGAAGACTCAGAAGAAGATTCAGAGGACGAATACGAGAGCCCAGAGGAAGATTCCATCTTAAAAAAAGAGGGTTTGATTGAGCATCGAGGAACAAAAGAATTTAGTCTAAAATACCAAAAAGAAGTAGATCGGTTTTTTTTCATTCTTCAAGAACTTCATATCTTGCCGAGATCTTCATCCCTAAAGATACTTGACAATAGTATTATTGGAGTGAATACACAACTCACAAAAAATACAAGAAGTCGACTAGGCGGACTGGTCCGAGTGAAGAGAAAAAAAAGCCATACGGAACTCAAAATATTTTCCGGAGATATTCATTTTCCTGAAGAGGCGGATAAGATATTAGGTGGCTGTTTGATACCGCCAGAAAGACAAAAAAAAGATTCTAAGGAATCAAAAAAAAGGAAAAATTGGGTCTATGTTCAACGGAAAAAAATTCTCAAGAGCAAGGAAAAGTATTTTGTTTCCGTTCGCCCTACAGTGGCATATGAAATGGACGAAGGAAGAAATTTAGCAACACTTTTCCCGCAGGATCTCTTGCAAGAAGAAAATAATCTCCAAATTCGACTTGTCAATTTTATTTCTCATGAAAATAGCAAGTTAACTCAAAGAATTTATCACACAAATAGTCAATTTGTTAGAACTTGCTTAGTAGTGAATTGGGAACAAGAAGAAAAAGAAAAGGCTGGTGCTTCCCTTGTTGAGGTAAGAGCAAATGATCTTATTCGCGATTTCCTAAGAATTGAGTTAGTCAAGTCCACTATTTCGTATACACGAAAAAGGTATGGTAGGACAAGTGCAGGACCGATTCCCCATAATAGGTTAGATCGCGCCAATATCAATTCTTTTTATTCCAAGGCGAAGATTGAATCACTTAGCCAACATCCAGAAGCTATTGGCACTTTGTTGAATCGAAATAAAGAATACCACTCTTTGATGATTTTGTCGGCATCCAACTGTTCTCGAATTGGTTTATTCAAGAATTCAAAACATCCCAATGCGATAAAAGAATGGAATCCTAGAATTCCTATTCGAGAAATTTTTGGGCCCTTAGGCGCTATTGTAGCTAGTATATCGCATTTTTCTTCATCTTACTATTTACTAACGCATAATAAAATCCTGTTAAAAAAATATTTGTTCGTTGACAATTTAAAACAAACCTTCCAAGTACTTCAAGAACTTAAATACTCTTTAATAGATGAAAATAAAAGGATTTCTAATTTCGATAGTAACATAATGTTGGATCCATTCCTTTTGAATTGTCACTTTGTCCATCATGATTCTTGGGAAGAGACATTGGCAATAATTCACCTTGGACAATTTATTTGTGAAAATGTATGTCTATTTAAATCGCACATAAAAAAATCCGGTCAAATTTTCATTGTAAATATGAATTCCTTTGTTATAAGAGCAGCTAAACCTTATTTGGCCACTACAGGAGCAACTGTTAATGGTCATTATGGAGAAATCCTTTACAAGGGAGATAGGTTAGTTACGTTTATATATGAAAAATCGAGATCTAGTGACATAACGCAAGGTCTTCCAAAAGTGGAACAAATCTTTGAAGCGCGTTCAATTGATTCATTATCCCCGAATCTCGAAAGGAGAATTGAGGATTGGAATGAGCGTATACCAAGAATTCTTGGGGTCCCTTGGGGATTCTTGATTGGAGCTGAGCTAACCATAGCCCAAAGTCGTATCTCTTTGGTTAATAAAATCCAAAAGGTTATCGATCCCAAGGGGTACAGATCCATAATAGACATATAGAGATTATTATACGCCAAGTAACATCAAAAGTGCGGGTTTCCGAAGATGGAATGTCTAATGTTTTTTCGCCTGGGGAATTAATCGGACTATTGCGAGCGGAACGAGCAGGACGAGCTTTGGATGAATCGATCTATTATCGGGCAATCTTATTGGGAATAACAAGGGCTTCCCTGAATACCCAAAGTTTCATATCTGAAGCAAGTTTTCAAGAAACTGCTCGAGTTTTAGCAAAAGCTGCCCTACGAGGTCGCATTGATTGGTTGAAAGGCTTGAAAGAAAACGTAGTTCTGGGGGGGATTATACCTGTTGGTACCGGATTCCAAAAATTTGTGCATCGTTCCCACAAGACAAGAACCTTTATTTCGAAATAAAAAAAAAAAATCTATTCGCGTCGGAAATGAGAGATTTTTGTTTCTCCATACAGAATTAGTTTCTTCAGATTCTGACGTAACAAACAATTTTTATGAGACATAAGAACCCCCATAAAATATTTTTACTTTACTAGACTTTTGAACTTAGAACACTAACAGGTCAAATTTTAGATTTTAAGATTTTTATTTTAATAAGTAAAACAAGTCAGTTAATTCATTAAGGTGGTTATGTTTATACCATGTATCAATGGCCAACTCTTATCTTAGTACAAGGTTCTCTCGGAACAATTATTATTTATTTCAAGCTATTTCGGATCTTTCTTAATCTTCAAAAAGAACTAAATTCCGTAATGGAATGGTAGGATTAAAAAAAAGGAAGTGTGGAAAAAATGACAAGAAGATATTGGAACATTAATTTGAAAGAGATGATAGAAGCAGGAGTTCATTTTGGTCATGGTATTAAGAAATGGAATCCTAAAATGGCCCCTTACATTTCGGCAAAGCGTAAAGGTACTCATATTATAAATCTCGCTAGAACGGCTCGTTTTTATCAGAAGCTTGTGATTTAGTTTTTGATGCAGCAAGTCAGGGAAAAAGTTTCTTAATTGTTGGTACCAAAAAAAGAGCAACAGATTTAGTAGCATCAGCTGCAATAAGGGCTCGTTGTCATTATGTTAATAAAAAGTGGTTCAGTGGTATGTTAACGAATTGGTCGATTACGAAAACTAGACTTTCTCAATTTAGAGACTTAAGAGCAGAAGAAAAAATGGGAAAATTCCACCATCTCCCAAAAAGAGATGTGGCAATCTTGAAGAGAAAATTATCTACTTTGCAAAGGTATCTCGGCGGGATCAAATATATGACGAGATTGCCAGACATTGTGATCGTCCTTGATCAGCAAAAAGAGTATATAGCTCTTCGGGAATGTGCCATTTTGGGGATTCCTACTATTTCTTTAGTCGATACAAATTGTGACCCGGATCTCGCGAATATATCGATTCCAGCCAACGATGACACTATGACTTCAATTCGATTGATTCTTAACAAATTAGTATTTTCAATTTGTGAGGGCCGTTCTCTCTATATAAGAAATCGTTGATTAAGAATATATAGTGAATTCTTGGGCAACTGCGTAAATTTATGGAATCACTTACTTTACTATATCTTTTTTTTTGCATAGAATTTTTTTTGCATAGAAAAAAGAAGGGGAATATTGATATATATTAGAGGGTATTGATATATATTATGATCTGATGTGCTTTCTTGGTATCCTAAATATAAGATTAATACTTCAAGTTGCTGAGTTGAGAAAGAGATGGTTGAATCAAAAGAATTCCTTTTTTGAAGTTCAATTTTTATCAGAGGACAATATGAATATTATACCTTGTTCCATTAAAACACTCAAGGGGTTATACGATATATCGGGTGTAGAAGTAGGCCAACACTTCTATTGGCAAATAGGAGGTTTCCAAATTCATGCCCATGTACTCATCACTTCTTGGGTCGTAATTACTATCTTGCTAGGTTCAGTTGTCATAGCTGTTCGGAATCCACAAACCATCCCGACCGACGGTCAGAATTTTTTTGAATATGTCCTTGAGTTTATTCGAGACTTGAGCAAAACTCAGATTGGAGAAGAATATGGTCCCTGGGTTCCCTTTATTGGAACTATGTTCCTTTTTATTTTTGTTTCGAATTGGTCGGGTGCTCTTTTACCTTGGAAAATTATAGAGTTACCCCATGGGGAATTAGCAGCGCCCACGAATGATATAAATACTACTGTTGCTTTAGCTTTACTCACGTCAGCGGCATATTTTTATGCTGGTCTTAGCAAAAAAGGATTGAGCTATTTCGAGAAATATATTAAACCAACTCCAATCCTTTTACCAATTAACATCCTAGAAGATTTCACAAAACCATTATCGCTTAGCTTTCGACTTTTCGGGAATATATTGGCGGATGAATTAGTCGTTGTTGTTCTTGTTTCTTTAGTCCCCTTAGTAATCCCTATACCGGTCATGTTTCTTGGATTATTTACAAGCGGTATTCAAGCTCTTATTTTTGCAACATTAGCCGCAGCCTATATAGGTGAATCCATGGAGGGTCATCATTGAATTGACTCTTTTTGGAAATAGTATTTTTTTTTTTTGCAGCTTAGCTCAATTCATGCATGGTTCCAGATAATCTGCTTGGTTGCAAAAAAATAGTTAGAAATGCGTATGAATATATAGCCTAGAGTTGTAGGAGAGAGAATAGAATAGACTATATTATGGAATTTTCAAAGTATATATGCATTAAGGAGGGTGGAGTCAGGCTAGATCTATACTATAATATCCTTAATGTCTATAAGTGGAGTCCTCTTTTATGCAGGTTTCCACTTTAAGCAATGATTTTAGAATCCGATTCAATAGAAAATGAGAAAATATGCAAACAAAATAGAAGAAACAAATGTATATATATAGGATATTATATTATATATTCCTAGGTTAGATTCATTATCTAATCCGATATATGGATATGGAATTCCCTTCTATGTAGTTCGGACAATTCACATTATCATTTCAATTTGATTTCAATTTGTACTTTTTAGTTACTTTACTTCTCCCCAATAGAGCTTAGAAGTAAGAATTTATTGGTTGATTGTATCCTTAACCATTTCTTTTTTTTGACACGAGGAACTACTCACCATGAATCCACTAATTGCTGCTGCTTCTGTTATTGCTGCTGGATTGGCCGTAGGGCTTGCTTCTATTGGACCTGGAGTTGGTCAAGGTACTGCTGCAGGACAAGCTGTAGAAGGTATTGCGAGACAGCCAGAAGCAGAAGGTAAAATACGAGGTACTTTATTGCTTAGTCTAGCTTTTATGGAAGCTTTAACAATTTATGGACTAGTTGTGGCACTAGCGCTTTTATTTGCGAACCCTTTTGTTTAATCTTAAAAAAAAATTCTTTCGATTTCGATTAGATACTTTTTTCTTTTTTTAGTAAATTGGTATTTGCTTCCACAATTCCAATTATATCAATACTTTATTTAATTTACTCCTATTTATTACTCCTGGAATTATCTATTTATCGGGACAGATAATACCCCATTCTAGGAAGGGCTGAGTTGAGTATTATTAATTTAGAAGATATGCTCACCTTCTTATTTCCCGTCCTTAGTTTAGGAAAGTGGAAAGTTTTTTCCTTTTATTTTAGGAATTTTGGGAACAGAACATTTCAACAAAGGAAGTCTTTCACCGGTCAAACAAGACGTAAGACTTAATCTAAAAGAAATTACTAGATTGAATCTATTTGCATTAAAAAAACCGATCAAAAAAGGGCGAGCGAAGTAAGTGATCGAAAAACTTTGTTCTTTGTTCGTCCTATCTATAAGAGGAGAGCATATGAAAAATGTAACCCATTCTTTCGTTTTTTTAGCTCACTGGCCATCCGCTGGCAGTTTCGGGCTTAATACCGATATTTTAGCAACAAATCTAATAAATCTAACTGTAGTGGTTGGTGTTTTGATTTTTTTTGGAAAGGGAGTGTGTGCGAGTTGTCTATTTCAAGAATAGATTGGATCTATCCGGCTGCACTTTATAATATTTTTTAGTATTTTTCGGATAAATAAGAAAAGGGTGCACGATCTCGACGAATTACTTCTGAATAAATTCAGAAATCATATGGAAGAACCATAGCATTTCGCGACTCATTGGTAAATCAACTTTGATTCTCTATAAACCAAGAATGTGAGACCATTAACACGGTTAAAGCTAAACTGCTTGAAGTCCAGGCAAAAAGAGGTACTCTTTCTACAACTATATTAGTATTAGTACCAATTTAAACGGGAAATAGCTAATGTAAAATTTATCTGATATAGAACACTCATATCGATAAAATGGTTTGAACTATTTACTAGAAAAAAAAGGGGGCACCCTGCCCTTTTTTAACCAATGCCGAATCGACGACCTATGTATAAAAAAGAGAAATTTTTTGGATTTGAAGAAAAAAAAAATAAAAAAGAATTCTATTAATTTTCATTTTCCATTTATTTAGTTAGTTTTTCTTAATGAAATTGAAATTATTAACTAGAGGGCAAATAAAAATAAAGAAACAACTTTGCTGACCATGATATATTTTTATCTAGGCGGAAGAGTCCTCTTAATATTTATCTAGTCTTATATAGGTTTCGGTATATTGAAATATAAACATAAAAAAGAAGATAGAGGATAGGCTCATTACTTAAAAAAAAGATATGGAAATAGCTATAGAAAAAAAAAAAGGAGCGTGAGAGCCAAATGAATCGAAAGATTCATGTTTGGTTCGGGAAGAGATCATAAAAGTTGTAAACTTACAAAATAATCTACTTTCATTAAAAGATTTATTAGATAATCGAAAACAGAGGATCTTGAGTACTATTCGAAATTCAGAAGAATTGCGTAGAGGGACCATTGAGCAACTCGAAAAAGCTCGGATTCGATTACAGAAAGTCGAACTAGAAGCGGATGAGTATCGAATGAATGGATACTCTGAGATAGAACGAGAAAAAGCAAATTTGATTAATGCTACTTCTATTAGTTTGGAACAATTGGAAAAGTCTAAAAACGAAACCCTTTATTTTGAAAAACAAAGGGCAATGAATCAGGTCCGACAGCGGGTTTTCCAACAGGCCGTACAAGGAGCTCTAGGAACTCTGAATAGTTGTTTGAATACCGAGTTACATTTCCGTACGATTCGTGCTAATATTGGCATTCTCGGGTCCCTGGAATGGAAGAAATAATTAAATTAATTAGGCCTTGAACTTCTACTTTCGTTTAGAATTTAGGCATTATTTTTCCCCTTGCTTCCGAAAAAAGAGTCAAGAAACACTAATGGCAACCCTTCGAGTCGACGAAATTCATAAAATTCTCCGCGAACGTATTGAACAATATAATAGGAAAGTAGGGATTGAGAATATAGGTCGCGTAGTTCAAGTGGGGGATGGGATTGCTCGTATTATAGGTCTTGGTGAAATAATGTCAGGTGAATTAGTCGAATTTGCAGAAGGTACTAGGGGTATTGCTCTGAATTTGGAATCCAAAAATGTTGGGATTGTATTAATGGGCGATGGGTTGATGATACAAGAGGGAAGTTTTGTAAAAGCAACAGGAAGAATTGCTCAGATACCCGTGAGTGAGGCTTACTTGGGTCGTGTTGTAAATGCTCTGGCTAAACCTATTGATGGGAAAGGCGAAATTATAGCTTCCGAATCTCGCTTAATTGAATCTCCTGCTCCAAGTATAATTTCCAGGCGTTCCGTATACGAACCTCTTCAAACAGGGCTTATTGCTATCGATTCGATGATCCCTATAGGGCGCGGTCAGCGAGAGTTAATTATTGGGGACAGACAGACTGGCAAAACAGCAGTAGCCACAGATACAATTCTCAATCAAAAAGGGCAAGGTGTAATATGTGTTTATGTAGCTATCGGTCAAAGAGCATCCTCCGTAGCTCAAGTAGTAACTACTTTCCATGAGGAGGGGGCCATGGAATACACTATTGTAGTAGCTGAAATGGCGGATTCACCTGCTACATTACAATACCTCGCTCCTTATACGGGAGCAGCCCTGGCTGAGTATTTTATGTACCGCGAACGGCATACTTTAATAATTTATGATGATCTCTCCAAACAGGCACAAGCTTATCGCCAAATGTCCCTTCTATTAAGAAGACCTCCCGGACGTGAGGCTTATCCAGGGGATGTTTTTTATTTGCATTCACGCCTTTTAGAAAGAGCCGCTAAATTAAATTCTCTTTTAGGCGAAGGAAGTATGACCGCTTTACCAATAGTTGAGACTCAATCTGGAGACGTTTCCGCCTATATTCCTACTAATGTAATCTCCATTACAGATGGACAAATATTCTTATCTGCGGATCTATTCAATGCCGGAATTCGACCCGCTATTAATGTGGGTATTTCTGTTTCCAGAGTAGGATCCGCGGCTCAAATTAAAGCCATGAAACAAGTAGCTGGCAAATCAAAATTGGAACTAGCGCAATTCGCAGAGTTACAAGCCTTTGCACAATTCGCCTCTGCTCTCGATAAAACAAGTCAGAATCAATTGGCAAGGGGTCGACGATTAAGGGAATTGCTTAAACAATCCCAGGCAAATCCTCTCCCAGTGGAAGAGCAGATAGCTACTATTTATACCGGAACAAGAGGATATCTTGATTCGTTAGAAATTGAACAGGTAAATAAATTTCTGGATGAGTTACGTAAACATCTAAAAGATACTAAACCTCAATTCCAAGAAATTATATCTTCTAGCAAGACATTCACCGAGCAAGCGGAAATCCTTTTGAAGGAAGCTATTCAGGAACAGCTGGAACGGTTTTCTCTTCAGTAACAAATAAATTTTGCATGTCTACTCTTGTTAGTAGAATAGGAATCGTTGAGAAAGCTTTTTCATTTGAATCATGCAAAAAAGTTTTCTTTGTTTTTAGTTTAGTATAGTTATTTAAAGAATAGATAGAAATAAGATTGCGTCCAATAGGATTTGAACCTATACCAAAGGTTTAGAAGACCTCTGTCCTATCCATTAGACAATGGACGCTTTTCTTTCATATTTTATTCTTTCTTTTATTTTTTTGCTTCTTCCGAGAAAAAACTGTTAGACCAAAACTCTTTTAGGAAATCAAAAAATCCAGATACAAATGCATGATGTATATATTATATCATGCATATATCATAAAGAAGGAGTATGGAGGCGGTAGTGGGAATCGAACCCGCAACCCCAAGGTTATGAGCCTTATGAGCTACCAAACTGCTCTATACTCTTAAACTAAAGAGGGGTAACTAGTGGATAAAAGAGGGTTGGATACGCCCCTCTACCAATATCTATACAAATAGAATAGTCCATTTATACAGAATGGTAAAGAGGGCTCCTCTATGATTATCAATTCCAGAAATCCATACAAATACGAAAGGGTATTTTATCCTTACCAACTGGATCTTGTTGCACCCGGTAACAAACATTCATAAACCATTTCTCGAAGTACGTGTCCGGATAGCCCAAAATGTCGATAGTTAGCTCTAGGTCTTCCGGTCAAAAAACAACGTCGATGAAGGCGTGTAGGTGCACTATTACGCGGTAGGGATTGCAATTTTTCTCGCATTTTCGTTTTTTCACTCAAACTCAAGGGAGAAACTTTGCTTCTTATCTTTTTTTTTAAAGATTGACGAATCAAATGATATTTCTGTTCTAATTTCTGCCGCTTCTTCTCCCTCTGAATCAAACTTTTTTTTGCCATAATGTGTCGTTGCTATTATTACCAAGTATACGGTTCTAATCCTAGATGGAAAAATAAATAGAAAAAGAAATCTAAAAAGGCAGATCCTCCCTCTCTATCAAGAGTAATGAACTAGGTGCTGATACAGTACAAAAAAACAAACTAAATTAACCAAACTTGCCTGATGTTGAGGCAATCAAGAAAGCTGCATAAGTGAATATATAACCCACGGAAAAGTGAGCTAATCCAACCAATCTTGCTTGCACAATGGAAAGAGCCACGGGCTTATCTCTCCAGCGAATTAAATTAGCTAAAGGTGTGCGTTCATGAGCCCATGCTAAAGTCTCAATTAATTCCTGCCAATACCCCCGCCAGGAAATTAAGAACATAAATCCAGTAGCCCAAACAAGATGTCCAAATAAGAACATCCACGCCCATACCGATAAACTATTCATCCCAAAAGGATTATATCCATTGATAAGTTGTGAAGAGTTTAACCATAGGTAATCTCTTAACCATCCCATCAAATAAGTGGAGGATTCATTAAATTGTGAAACGTTGCCCTGCCATAATGTGATATGTTTCCAATGCCAATAAAAAGTAACCCACCCAATGGTATTTAACATCCAGAAAACTGCCAAATAAAATGCGTCCCAAGCAGAAATATCACAAGTACCGCCGCGCCCTGGGCCGTCACAAGGAAAACTATATCCAAAATCCTTTTTATCTGGCATTAATTTGGAACCGCGTGCATCTAAAGCGCCCTTTACTAAAATCAATGTAGTTGTATGCAAACCTAGAGCAATAGCATGATGAACCAAGAAATCCCCAGGTCCTATTGTTAAGAAAAGCGAATTACTATTCTCATTAACAGCATTCAACCATCCGGGCAACCATAGGCTTCGACCCGCATTGAAAGCGGGGCCATTCGTTGAAGATAAGAGTATATCGAACCCATATGTCGTCTTGCCATGAGCAGATTGTATCCATTGGGCAAATATAGGTTCGATCAAGATTTGCTTTTCTGGAGTACCAAAAGCAAGCATGACGTCGTTATGAACATAAAGGCCCAAGGTATGGAATCCTAGAAAGAGGCTAGCCCAACTTAAATGAGATATGATAGCTTCTTTATGGTCTAACATTCTTGCCAATACATTATCCTCATTCTGTTCCGGATTGTAATCCCTAATGAAAAAAATAGCTCCATGAGCAAAAGCCCCTGTCATGATGAACCCTGCAATATATTGGTGATGAGTATATAAAGCAGCTTGAGTAGTAAAGTCTTGTGCTATGAATGCATAAGGAGGTAAAGAGTACATATGTTGAGCTACTAAGGAAGTAATAACCCCTAAAGAAGCTAGAGCAAGACCTAACTGAAAATGAATCGAATTGTTGATTGTGTCATAAAGGCCCTTATGCCCACGCCCTAATCGACCCCCCGGAGGAGTATGCGCTTCTAAAAGATCTTTAATACTGTGCCCAATTCCGAAGTTAGTTCGATACATGTGACCGGCAATGAGAAAAATAAATGCAATAGCTAAATGATGGTGAGCCATATCGGTCAGCCACAAACTTTGTGTTTGTGGATGGAATCCCCCAAGAAGAGTTAGAATGGCAGTTCCCGCTCCTTGAGCGGTACCAAATAAATGATTACTCGAATCAGGGTTTTGGGCATAAAGATTCCATTGACCCGTCAAAAGGGGTCCCAACCCCTGGGGATAGGGTAATACATCTAAGAAATTATTCCATCGAACGTACTCCCCCCTGGATGCGGGAATAGCAACATGAACTAAATGTCCTGTCCAAGCCAAAGAACTTACCCCGAAAAGTCCTGACAAATGATGATTGAGACGAGATTCCGCGTTTTTGAACCACGAAAGGCTTGGTTTCCATTTGGGTTGTAGATGTAACCAACCCGCTATTAAGGACAGCGTAGAAAGAAATAATAGAAAAAGAGCTCCAGTATAAAGATCCTCATTGGTGCGTAATCCTATTGTATACCACCACTGATAAACTCCAGAATAAGCAATATTCACTGGACCAGCAGCACCTCCTCGAGTAAAGGCTTCCACAGCGGGTTGACCAAAATGAGGATCCCAAATCGCATGAGCAATAGGTCTTACGTGTAAAGGATCCTGTATCCATGATTCAAAATTTCCTTGCCAAGCTACATGAAACAGATTTCCGGACGTCCATAGAAAGATTATTGCTAATTGCCCAAAGTGAGAAGCAAAAATGTTCTGATAAAGACGTTCTTCAGTAATATCATCATGACTTTCGAAATCATGTGCGGTAGCAATACCAAACCAAATACGACGAGTAGTGGGGTCCTGAGCTAAGCCTTGGCTAAACCTGGGAAATCTTAATTCCATAATGCCTTTCAAATCCTCCTAGCCACTATCCTACTGCAATAATTCTCGCTAAGAAGAATGCCCATGTCGTGGCAATTCCACCCAGAAGGTAATGGGTTACTCCTACAGCGCGTCCTTGTATAATGCTCAAGGCTCTAGGCTGAGTAGCAGGAGCAACTTTTAATTTGTTATGAGCCCAAACGATAGATTCAATGAGTTCTTGCCAATAACCACGGCCGCTGAATAAAAACATTAAACTGAAGGCCCAGACAAAATGAGCACCTAAGAAAAAAAGACCATATGCAGATAATGAAGAACCATAAGACTGAATGACTTGCGATGCCTGTGCCCACAAGAAATCTCGAAGCCACCCATTAATCGTAATGGAACTCTGTGCAAAGTTTCCCCCTGTAATATGAGTTACCACCCCTTGATCACTTATAGTACCCCAAACATCCGACTGCATTTTCCAACTGAAATGGAAAATGACTACCGAAATTGCATTGTACATCCAGAATAAACCTAAGAAAACATGATCCCAGGCGGATACTTGACATGTTCCCCCTCGGCCAGGCCCATCGCAAGGAAAGCGAAAACCTAGATTTGCTTTATCGGGTATCAAACGGGAACTCCGAGCAAATAAAACACCTTTCAAAAGTATTAATACAGTCACATGTATGGTAAATGCATGAATGTGATGGACTAAAAAATCTGCGGTTCCTAATGGAATAGGTAACAAAGCCACTTTGCCACCTACTGCTACTAACTCGCCGCCTCCCCACGTTAAGCTAGTACTTGTTGTTGCACCAGGAGCTGTTACGCCAGGCGCAGTAGCATGGATATTTTGTACCCATTGAGCAAAGATAGGTTGTAATTGTATGGCAGTATCCGAAAACATATCTTGTGGACGGCCTAAAGCACTCATGGTATCATTATGAATGTACAAGCCAAAACTGTGAAAACCTAGAAATATACATACCCAGTTAAGGTGGGATATGATTGCATCGCGGTGTCTAAGGACGCGATCTAATAGATCGTTGTATCGAGTAGTTGGATCATAGTCTCTTACCATAAAAATTGCTGCATGTGCAGCAGCACCGACTATTAGAAATCCGCCAATCCACATGTGGTGTGTGAACAAGGAAAGTTGTGTACCATAGTCAGTAGCTAGGTATGGATAGGGAGGCATAGAATACATATGATGAGCTACAACAATGGTTGTAGAGCCTAGCATAGCTAGGTTAAGAGATAATTGAGCATGCCATGACGTTGTTAAGATTTCATAAAGACCCTTATGGCCTTGTCCTGTAAATGGGCCCTTGTGAGCCTCCAAAATATCTTTAAGTCCATGGCCAATACCCCAATTGGTCCTATACATATGACCTGCGATTAGGAAAAGAATAGCAATAGCTAAATGATGGTGCGCAATATCGGTCAGCCAGAGACCACCGGTTACTGGATCTAGTCCTCCGCGAAAAGTCAGAAATTCTGCGTATTTGGACCAATTTAAAGTGAAAAAAGGGGTTGCTCCTTCGGCAAAACTAGGATAAAGTTGAGCCAAAAGGTCCCGATTCAAGATAAATTCATGAGGAAGTGGTATCTCTTTAGGATCCACCCCAGCGTCAAGAAATTGGTTAATTGGTAAAGATACATGAATTTGGTGCCCCGCCCAAGAAAGAGACCCAAGTCCTAATAATCCCGCTAAGTGGTGATTCAACATGGATTCTACATCTTGGAACCAGGCCAATTTGGGAGCGGCTTTGTGATAATGGAACCAACCAGCAAAAAGCATTAACGCTGCAAAAATCAATGCACCAATTGCAGTACAATAGAGTTGTAATTCACTAGTTATTCCAGATGCTCGCCAAAGCTGAAAAAAACCAGAGGTTATTTGGATTCCTCGGAAACCCCCGCCTACATCACCATTCAATATTTCTTGCCCTACTATAGGCCAAACTACCTGAGCACTGGGTCCAATGTGAGTAGGATCACTTAGCCATGCTTCATAATTGGAAAAACGGGCGCCATGAAAGTACATGCCACTCAACCAAAGAAAGATAATGGAAAGTTGCCCGAAATGAGCACTAAAGACTTTTCGAGAAATCTCCTCCAAATCACCAGTATGACTATCGAAATCGTGAGCATCAGCATGTAGGTTCCAGATCCAAGTGGTAGTATCAGGGCCCTTAGCTAGTGTTCTTGAGAAATGGCCGGGTCTGGCCCATTCCTCAAAAGATGTTTTTACAGGATCCCTATCCACAACAATTTTTACTTCTGGTTCCGGCGAACGAATAATCATTAAGTCCTCCTCTTTCCGGACAAGACATACAAAGAGACCCGCCAACTGTCTTTTTAGTGAATCTTTGAAAGATATATATTTTGAAAGATAGATTTTGAAAGATAGATTTTGAAAGATAGATATTGTGATTAGTTCTTTTCTTTACTATCTACCATCCTTCTATTTTTTTTTTAGTTATTCACTGGAGCAATTATATATTGAAGTCAATCCGAGGCAAGTGTTCGGGTCTATTATGACATAAAGATTAGGTGCCTAACGGACATTGTTTATCTTGAAAAACAAATATTTCTCGACGTAAGAAAAAAATCTTTTTTATTTTTAATTTAAGAAACTAGTGTATTTTTTTTGAGGGCATAAGCTCCTATCTATATCTACTTTCCTTGAGCATAATATAGGGTTTTTTATTTGATTCTAAATTCCAAGATAACTCATTAGAATTATTAATAAGATGGTCCTAATATATTAGCAATATTTAGATTGCCCCCTCTTTTTATTCACTTTATTACTTCTATTCTAGACCCTATCCCTATGGTTTATTCTTATGAAATATCATATAAAATAGAAGGTATAAGAAATGGATATAATGAAATTCTTGATTCGATCTTACGACCTAATTTATTTGATTAATGGATCAACAACCAAACCACCCATTTTATGAAAAAGAAGGAGCATGGTCTTATTCAAATTCAAAGCGCTTCGTAATCTTCAACCAGTTCTGTGCTTCAATATAATTTCCCGGAGTAAGCGCTATAGCTTGTTTCCAATATTCAGCAGCTTGATCAAACCAAGCTTCCGCAATTTCCGAATCACCCTGTAGAATGGCCTGTTCTCCTCGGTCGGAATAGGAAGTTCCTTCCCTTAGAACCGTACTTGAGAGTTTCCTACCTCATACGGCTCAGAAATTGCTATCTGAATTTCCCCTATCTTAACTGAATTCGATTTATCAAAAATCGATCCAATTTGTTCTTGGGTTAAGCAGAAGAAATTAATTACCTAAGTTTCAAACCCTAATTTTTATCAATAATCAGTTTGATCTTTTTTCCCACCTTCAGAAGAATGAAGCTTAGATAGATATAGAGCCTTCGTTCAAATTTTCTGAGAGGTAACTATCCCGGTTTCATATATGAAATCTCTATAGAATCCTTGAAAAAGACTTTTTTCCATAAGAAAGAAAAAAGAACTTACTATCTTTGGGATCTGATACTACACCGCTGCTTAATCCCTTAGTGGATCGGCTCTATTACATAAGCGGATTCCTAAATTTTGCCCCATATCATGGGATAAGTAAGCAGTTTTTTTTAGTTGTATCGACCCAGTCGCTCACTAATTGATCTTTACGGTGCTTTCTCTATCAATTTGAGAAACTTTATCCATAGAGTAGTAGTATAGGCCATACTTTCTTCGTTTTTTGATTCTCGTGAAGTGTCCTTCCTTCCTACAGCTGATAGGGAAAAATCGTTGTTTTTACGATCCCTATGTAGAAAGCCCTTTTTTTCTAGTATTTACTAGAAAATTTGATCCTCTCTTTTTTTTTTTTCTTTCTATAGTGGAGATAGTCGCACGTAATGACAGATCACGGCCATATTATTAAAAGCTTGCGGTAAGAAGGGGTTTCGTTCTAGTGCCCGGAAATAATATTCCAAAGCCTTTGTATGCTCTCCATTGCTTGTGTGTATAAGGCCTATGTTATAGAGTATATAACTTCGATCATAGGGATCGATTTCTAGTCGCGTAGCTTCATAATAATTTTGCAAAGCTTCCGCATAATTTCCTTCGGATTGAGCCAACATCCGTTACGGTCGTTCATTCTATTCAAAAAATCTCCGTTCCAAAACCGTACATGAGGTTTTCATCTCATACGGCTCCTCCCTTCTGTACATAATAGTACTAAGCGAAATAATCTATAGAATCAAAATAGAATTAGTCCCGTCTCATTATGAACCGAAAGGGGCTGGTATTTTTCCAAGAAATCTCTAGCCAACCTTCCCACAAGAGGTTTTTCTTAACACCAATGAATTCTATTAATGCTAGAGGAAAACGATAGCTCCAATAATTTCTTTGTTCTCAACGCCTCCTATTTAGAGGAATTAGCTACTTCAACGATCTTTGATGGTTATAGGGGTATCCAAAGTACAAACCTGATGGTTGTTTGTTATCCCAACCATTCTTCCCAGCCCTGATACCGATCAGGAAAGGGGTAATTTCTAACAAAGTTTTTCTCTTGTTGATTCCTATTTCTAGGTGTAGTGCTTTTCTCCCCTATGCTGCCTACGGATACTAATAGAGTAGGATTGGCCTGTAATCCATACCATACCATATCCTGTAGGTGTAACCTTTCGCTCAATACTCAAATCTACAATTGAAGTATCTGAAGCCGCATCAATCGAGGATACACGACGGAAGGAATTGTTAGTTCGCCTCACCTTCCCGAAGCGTGGGTTTGTTTGCTTTACAAATTTGGTTCTCTCTATGCCAACCCCCCTCTCTTTTTCGTAAGACTGAGGTATAGGTAGGGCTAAAAAAAAGCAAAAAAAAGAGTCAAATCGCACCATCTCTATAATAAGTAAATGCCTTTTTTTCTCCTGAGGTTGTCGGAATTATTCGCAATAAAATATTGGCTACAATTGAGGAGGTCTTATCAATGAAATTTCCATTTCCACGGGATCTAGGCATAATTCCCAACCCATTCTATATAGAATTGTTTTCATTCCTTCACAAAATAACATAAAAACAAACACATTCGATTCTTATAATTATAAATAGATTGATCCATATGCTCTACTCTAAATCCATATGCTTTAAATGGATAAGAGAGATATGGATTTTCCGCTCAGCTCAAATTGTATCCTTTTCCTTCTGCTTGGACACGAAGAGATATGAAATATTTGACTAAGACTGGATTTCATTCCACTTTCCTATTTCTGAACAACAACTTATGTTATCAACTATTTCGTGTTTTCAAAGTTATTAATTGTCTCATACCCTATTTTTGATTTCGATAGTATGGTGTAGCGTATCTTATGCAAACGGAATTCTAAGGTTTCTTTATTTTATTATGCAATAAGAAGAATTCTTCCATTTTCTTTTTCTTTAGTTGCGGGAAAACCCAAATTAAAACTTTTATTTTATAGCGAGCGCAATTTCTAGTAAAAAATCCTGTATCCTTCCACTTAGATCAAAAGGAATTTTTCCAATAGAACTATGGAACCCCCGAGTGGTTGCGGTTGTACCTGTACTGCAGGAATAAGAAAACTCGCTATTCACTCAGTTTATTTTCCATAATAAGTTATGTAGGAGAGATGGCCGAGCGGTTCAAGGCGTAGCATTGGAACTGCTATGTAGACTTTTGTTTACCGAGGGTTCGAATCCCTCTCTTTCCGTTTTTCTTAATTCATCAACGTTAAGGATCACAATGTATCAAATCAAATAACAATTTTTTCCAGCAATAATATAATATCTTATATTATCTTATTTTGATTTAATAGAAATTAGAAATTCTCTATAGCAAATTACTGTGGTATGTAAAATACACATAGAGGAAAAAAGAAAAAAGGATCCTAATCCTAGGGTTAATCAATTTTAGCTAGTTGATGGGAAAATACAAATTAATGGTAATGGTCTTAGGGCGATTTAGTTCGGGGAAAGGGGAAGGGGAAGAAAATTCTATGAACCTTTCCTTTTTTCGTTAAGTTCAAGTCTGACGAGAGTAATATTCTACAACTAACAACTCATTTATTTTGAGACCGACCCACTTCCTATCTAGGATTTTATTTACTAGTCCTTTATATTCCAACGTGTCAATCGCCAAATGCTTTGGCAATTTCCCCGGGTCCGATGAAGCAATATAATTTTGAACCAGACCTTTTGATCTTTGGTTATCTTTCGTAGTAATAATATCTCGGGGTTTGCAACGAAAACTTGGTATATTGACTATACGACCATTAACTAAAATATGTCTATGGTTGACTAATTGGCGGGCCCCAGGAATGGTTGAAGCCATACCCAATCGAAAAAGGATATTATCCAAACGCATTTCAAGTAATTGTAGTAAAACCTGGCCTGTTGACCTTTTTGCTTTTCCAGCGATATGTACATATCTAAGTAATTGTCGTTCTGTCAGACCATAATGAAAACGCAATTTCTGTTTTTCTTGAAGACGAATACGATATTGCTCCTTTTTCCCAGAATTGAATTTTTTTTTAAGATTACTTCCGGATTTAGGTGTTTTTCTAGTGAGTCCTGGTAAAGCTCCCAGACGGCGTATTTTTTTTAAACGAGGTCCTCGATAACGGGACATGAAGACTCCTTTTTTTATTTTATTGAAATTTCATTTTACACAATTAATTTCATTGTATTTACATTACAGAATACATCGAAATTAAAACTGAATTAAACTACAGGATAAACAGAGTAAAATCAACTAAAGTACCCCAAAAAATGGAATTTCATCAAAATCTTTTTTTTTTGTATATATATTATTTATTTTATTGTTTTGTATCTAGCAAAATTGTAAGGTAAAAAACATAAAAGATCCTGGATTCTCCATTTAATTCGGAAAAAAAGAGATTCTTGTTCGTAGAACATCGATAGAGAAAAAAAAGCCGACTATCGGATTTGAACCGATGACCCTCGCATTACAAATGCGATGCTCTAACCTCTGAGCTAAGTGGGCTTACATAACGGAAATAGTGTAACAAATAGAAATAGGTATAGTATAGGAAATCCGTAAAATCTCAGATATTAGTTATTAATCTTAGCTATTAACTAGTTCTAAATTTGAAGTTATACTTATAAAAATAAAAAAATACTAAAACTTCTTAAAGATAAAGTTAGCTTGATATGCTTAACTATAGGATATTAAAAAATAAAATTATAGAATTTATTGGTATTTTCATTCGATCATTATAGACTTTATTATTTGTTAATAATTTGAGGATTAATATTTCACTAAGGGGAACATAGAGTCAGAGTAAATAAAATTGCTAATTCTGATTAGAAAAAAAGAATAAATATCAAGCGTTATAGTATAATTTTGAATACTATAAAAAAGTAAGACGGGAGGTGGGGGAGATAAAAACTTTTGGATATATTGATTCGGATTGAATTGCAAATACATCAAGGATAGAATCAATTCAATTCTGAATTGCAATAAGCAAGCGAGGTCTCTCAAATAGAGTCGAACTGAACTGCTAGACTACGTTGAGTGATGAACTCAATGATTCAAAAAAAAAACTAAGAGATGGATGAAATTACACAAGGAATCCTGGTCTCAAAGAAGAGGGAAATGGGGATATGGCGAAATCGGTAGACGCTACGGACTTGATTGTATTGAGCCTTGGTATGGAAACCTGCTAAGTGGTAACTTCCAAATTCAGAGAAACCCTGGAATTAAAAAAGGGCAATCCTGAGCCAAATCCGTGTTTTGAGAAAACAAGGGGTTCTCGAACTAGAATACAAAGGAAAAGGATAGGTGCAGAGACTCAATGGAAGCTGTTCTAACGAATCGAGTTAATTACGTTGTGTTGTTAGTGGAATTCCTTCTAGTTCTAAATTAGAGAAAGAGGGGTTTTATACCTTATACATTTAATAAACACGTATAGATACTGACATAGCAAACGATTAATCACAGAACTCATATTATATTCTAATTATAATATAGGTTCTTTATCTTTTTTAAAAATGAAATTAGAAATGATAATGATTATGAAATAAAAAACTCATATCATAATTTTTTTTTTTCATTATTGTGAATCCACTCCAATCGAATATTGAATAATCAAATTCTTCAATTAAAATTCAAAGTTTTCGAGATCTTTAAAAAAGTGGATTAATCGGACGAGGACAAAGAGAGAGTCCCATTCTACATGTCAATACTGACAACAATGAAATTTCTAGTAAAAGGAAAATCCGTCGACTTTATAAGTTGTGAGGGTTCAAGTCCCTCTATCCCCAAATCCTCTTTTATTCCCTAACTATACTATATTATTATTATTTATCCTCTTTTTTTTTTTCTTTTTATCAATGCACTTTTTTTTCTTTTTATCAATGCAATGGGTTTAAGATTCATTAGCTTTCTCATTCTACTCTTTCACAAAGGAATGCGAAGAGAACTCAATGGATCTTATCCTATTCATTGAATAGATTTCTTTTTTATTAGAGTATCGGCAAGAAATCTTGGTTATTCACTCTATTTTTAAGTTTTATTTAAGTAAACCATGCACAATGCATAGGACTACCCCCCCCATTTTCAAATTTAAAATTTGAAATACTTTAATTAATTTTTAGTCCTTTTAATTGACATAGATACAAATACTCTACTAGGATGATGCACAAGAAAAGGTCAGGATAGCTCAGTTGGTAGAGCAGAGGACTGAAAATCCTCGTGTCACCAGTTCAAATCTGGTTCCTGGCAGAGAAAAAAAAAAAAAAGATCCACCGAATAGGTATTGATCCAAATACCTCGAGATGGATTGTGATACATATTCATTAATAATATTTATTCATCTAAGTGGATAAATCTATAATATAAATATAGAGGCACTTCTTTTTCTTTTTAAAGAAGTTTTAAAATATATCTTTTCTTTATGATAAAGAAGGGGGTGAGATTCCCCTTTATTTTTTTGCGTTTCTTAATTTTGTATTCCGCTATTCCGACGAATATTTTTTTAGTCTTGCTTATCTTTATCTTATCTTATTTTCCTAGTTGTGCTAAGTAATGTGCGCGGTACAAAGTTCCTGGTAGAGAACTTCTTTGAGTCATCCTATTTTTCTGTTCATATGAAGGAAATTAATATGCGATTTTCAAAATAGGGGAATCCAAATGAAACCCTTTTTTTGCTCAGTCTATCTGGAATGCTTTTGTATAATTAGGAATTAATTATAAATAGGTATTCCGTTTCATCTAGGAAAAGAACCTAAAAATATTCCTTGACTTGAATAAAATCTGGAGTTGTGTTGTATAAGTGAGCATGAATTTCTTATCATTCAATGAGCATCTTGTATTTCATAAAAATTGGGGGTTATATAATCCTTACGTAAGGGCCAGCCTATCCAACTTTCAGGCATTAGGATACGTTTAAGGCGCGGATGATTATCATAAGAGATTCCCACCATATCATAAGATTCGCGTTCTTGAAAATCGGCACTTCTCCAAATCCAGAAGACAGACGGAATTCTAGGATTATCCTTTTGGGCAAAGACTTTTATGCAGACTTCTTCTGGATTATCTATACCATATTGTATTCTCGTAAGATGATACACGCTAGCTAAAGATCCACCGGGTGCTACATCATAAGCACATTGGGAGCGTAAATAATTGTAACCATATACATATAAAATGACAGCAATGGAATCCCAATCCCCTGCTTTTATTTGTAAAGTCTCTATTCCTCGGTGATCAAAGCCCAAAGATCTATGAACCACCTCATGTTTGACTAGCCAATTAGATAACCAACCCTGCTGCATTGTCTTCATCTCTCCCTCTTTGTATAAATATTTCACATTTCGGATGCAAGTTTGAAAGATTGCCCTGCTTTTTATTTTTCTACACAAAAGAGCCCCTCTCCTAATTCACTAATTTGTAGGAAGGTACTGAACTTTTGGATTTGAAAAAAGTTTCAGAAGATATATCTAATGTAGATGGTGATTGATAGAGCAATTCTTGCTCATAAGTTCCTGTATGAGTACTGCGCCTAACATAAAGCTTGTGACTGGTAGTAAAACATCTATTTTTATTTTGAGATAGAGTTTGATCCTCAACTATTTCTCGCGATATCTTCTTACGAAGTTTTGTTAGGGCATCTATAACTGCCTCCGGTTTAGGTGGGCAGCCCGGCAAGTAGACATCCACAGGAATTAACTTATCAACTCCCCGAACAGTACTATAGGAATCCGTACTGAACATTCCCCCTGTAATAGTACAGGCTCCCATAGCAATGACGTATTTTGGTTCAGGCATTTGCTCGTATAATCTCACTAAAGAGGGAGCCATTTTCATTGTTACCGTACCGGCTGTTAAAATTAGGTCTGCTTGCCTAGGACTTGATCTTGGTACCAATCCATAACGATCAAAGTCGAATCGTGAGCCTATTAATGAAGCAAATTCAATGAAACAACAACTGGTACCGTATAGAAGGGGCCATAAACTGGAGAGTCTTGACCAATTCGAAAGATCATTTGGTGTAGTTGAAATAACAGAATTGGAACTTGTTTGGTCAAGTAAGGGAAACTCAATCAAATTCATAACTGTCTCAATAGAATCTTTTCCTTCTTTTTTTTTGTCTAAATATTCAGTTAAGACCATTCCAAGGCTCCTTTTCGCCATGCATAAACTAAACCAACAACTAAGATAAGCACGAAAATCAAAGCTTCGATAAAAACGGATACACCCAATACGTCGAAACTCATTGCCCAAGGGTATAGAAAGACGGTTTCCACATCAAAAACAACAAAAACGAGCGCAAACATATAATAGCGTATTCGGAATTGTACCCAAGCCCCTCCCATGGGTTCTATACCCGATTCATAACTAGAAAGCTTCTCTGGTCCTTCACTAACCGGGGCTAAAAGTCCTGAAATCGAAAATGCCAAAATAGGAATAAGGCTTGCTATTATTAGAAATGTCCAAAAAATATCATATTCGTGAAGCAGAAACATAATGTACTCCCATTAATGTGGAATAGGCGGAACTTAAATTAGTCAATTCAATTCAGCATTGTCAATTTATCCAGAACTTCTCTCTTTTCCTCGGTGAAACAAGAATCTTTTTTGTTCAAACAAAAGCGCTTAGTTTAAGTTTAGCCTTTGTTTCCTCTGTGCTGCATCTTCTTTAAAGATTCATCCAATGGAATCCCAACTCCCTTTCTTTTGGATTTCCATTCTATTTAGATATGGTGTATGTAGATCTAATTCTTATATAAAGAAAACTTTCTCGTTTCACTTTGTCTCGCTTTCTCTAGAATCTCTAGAAAAAAGAATAGCTCTATCCTTTATTTAATATTTAATAATAAAATAATAAGAGACTATTAAATAAAAATGAGAATACTACTAAATTAGAACCTAATTAAGATAGTAGGACTAATCTATGCAGTATAATTAATGAGAAGTAATACTATAAAATAAAAATAAAGAACTCTATTTCAGAACTATGAGACAGAATATTCTGTTTTCTTATTTACTCTTTACTTTATTTTTTCTATTTAAAGTTGATCAATTTACATAATGTATCTATAAACAAAGTAATAAATATACTTAAAACAAAGTAGGAATTCGCAAAATGGATAAAATCATTGCAGTTATTATAGGGAAGTCTAGAGATATCCTATTTGAAGGAGGACGGGATTCAAATCAGGGAAAGGATCCTTTCTTCTATTGATTTGATAGAAATTCGTTTTTCTTTTCCTGTCTGTATGATTTTGATTTTCGATGAATGAGCCTTTGGTAATGCTTTTATCTCTATTCTATGTCGCAGGCGCCTATCCAGTCTATAAACAAATACTAATGAGAAAATGAAAACTATACTAAACTAAAGAAAACATAGGATAGAGATCCTAAAATCTAAAAAAGGGCATATTAGGGCTATACGGATTCGAACCGTAGACCTTCTCGGTAAAACAGATCAAACGGATTATTATCGAAATGATTTGAACTGTTTCAAAGACCCAACATGCATTTTTTTGCATTGGGCTCTTTCATAAACTGATTTAAAGATCAGTTAGTCCACCATAGTTTTTCTTTACGGAAAGATAATGAGATGGCTCCCTGTGCTCTGATTGATTTTTTGTATTATGATCTATCTAGGAGCAATACCAAAGTGTTTCAAAGGAGGATTACCTTGACTTAGGTCTGCCTCCGGTCTAAATTAAATCAACCTAAGTGAAATGGAGTCTCTATCGTTCCACTGCAAGAGTTAACTATGAGACTTCATACACCTTAAAGTTCATAGAACGAAAAGAAGTTTTTTGGAGGCCCTTATCCTCATTACGCCTAGCATTTAGTGGGCTGGATATTTACCTTATCAACTAGCAAATCCATAAGGGTTCTATTTGATTAGGCACCTGAATTGGCACCTGAATCGGACTGAACCGACTGTTTGTCAGGCTACTGTTCTCCTATTCTCTCGAATCTATGAAGTAAGACATTGATTTTGCAATAAGATCGATTATGTTCATTGCATAATAAGCTCCTTTGAAAAGCATTGGCGCACGTGTAAACGAGTTGCTCTACCGAACTGAGCTATAGCCCTTATCAGAGATATCTTAACATATAGATAATTTCTTGTCAAGATGAATATTTTCTAATGCCAGAGGATACCCCTTTGATCTGTATCTGTTTAGTATTTAGTTTAGTATTTAGTATATAACAGACCAATAACAGAGCGGTATTGCTTAGAAAAGGGATTCAATATATAATCGATCGAAGTAATGGGTCTTCCTTTGTGGTGATAAATTGCCTACTTAACTCAGTGGTTAGAGTATTGCTTTCATACGGCGGGAGTCATTGGTTCAAATCCAATAGTAGGTAAGTAGGTAGAAAAATTACTAGATAGCATTGGACTTACTTCGCTTCGCTATCTAATAACTTTTTCTACCCCTCTTCCCTTTTTCTTTGTATCAACTATAAACCACTGGATTGTCTTCAATTGGATGGGGGAATCCAATTGACAGCCTCGATTCGTATCCTAGCTCGTCTGAGAGCGAGCTTCGCTTCAACCAAATCTTTCGTACCCTCAGCTTTACTCAAGTTAGCTTCGGCTATTTCAAGTGCCTTTTGAGCTTCTTCCGGATCAATATCACTACCCAGTTCCGCATCATTTCCTAAAATGATGATCTCATTATTAACTATTCTCGCAAAACCGCTCCACAGAATCGCTGTTAACCATTGGTCGTTGAGGAGGCGTATTCTCAAAGGACCCATATCTACTGCTGTGTTAATGGGGGCGTGGTTTGGTAATACGCCAATTTGGCCACTATTAGTGGATAAAATGATTTCTTTCACTTCACAATCCCAAATAATTCGCTTAGGAGTCAGTACATAAAGATTTAATTTCATTTCTTCGATTTGTTCTCCTCTTCTAAGGTTATAGCTTTCGTGCTAGCTTCATCGATGTTACCCACCAAATAAAAAGCCTGTTCAGGTAGGCCGTCTAATTCTCCGGAAAGGATTAGTTGAAATCCCCTAATAGTTTCCGCAAGAGCAACATACTTTCCTGGAGAACCAGTAAAAACTTCTGCCACAAAGAACGGTTGTGATAAGAAACGCTCAATTTTTCTTGCTCTTGCTACAGTTAAACGATCCTCTTCCGATAATTCATCCAAGCCAAGAATTGCGATAATGTCCTGAAGTTCTTTGTAACGTTGTAAAGTTTCCTTAACTCTTTGCGCAGTTTCATAATGTTCGTTGCCAACGATCCGAGGCTGTAACATAGTCGAGGTTGAATCTAAAGGATCTACTGCTGGATAAATACCCTTGGAAGCTAATCCTCTGGAAAGTACGGTAGTAGCATCCAAATGTGCAAATGTTGTGGCAGGGGCAGGGTCGGTCAAATCGTCTGCAGGTACATAAACTGCTTGAATCGAAGTTATAGATCCCTTTTTAGTAGAAGCAATTCTTTCTTGCAAAGAACCCATTTCTGTACTAAGAGTAGGTTGATAACCCACTGCGGAGGGCATTCTCCCTAATAAAGCGGATACCTCTGATCCTGCTTGAACAAAACGAAAGATATTATCGATAAATAAAAGCACGTCTTGCTTATTAACATCTCGGAAATATTCCGCCATAGTTAGGGCAGTTAAACCAACTCTCATACGAGCTCCCGGTGGTTCATTCATTTGGCCATAGACTAGAGCTACCTTTGATTCCTCAATATTTTTTTCATTAATTACTCCGGATTCCTTCATTTCCATATAAAGATCATTTCCTTCACGAGTCCGTTCCCCTACTCCACCGAATACGGATACGCCCCCATGAGCTTTAGCAATGTTATTGATTAATTCCATGATCAGTACTGTTTTACCTACTCCAGCCCCCCCAAATAGTCCTATTTTTCCTCCACGTCGATAAGGAGCTAAAAGATCGACGACCTTAATACCTGTTTCAAAGATGGATAATTTCGTATCTAACTCGATAAAGGCAGGCGCAGATCTATGAATAGGGAACGTTGCACTACTATCTACAGGACCCAAATTGTCAACAGGCTCCCCAAGAACGTTGAAAATTCGTCCGAGAGTAGCTCCACCGACCGGAACACTGAGAGGAGCTCCCGTGTCAATCACTTCCATTCCTCTCATCAACCCGTCCGTAGCACTCATAGCTACAGCTCTAACTCGATTATTTCCTAATAATTGTTGTACCTCACAAGTCACATTAATTTGCTTATCGGCAGTGTCTCTACTCTGGACTACCAAAGCGTTATAAATATAAGGTAACTTGCCTGGGGGAAAAGTGACATCCAGCACGGGTCCAATAATTTGATCGATACGACCTGTACTTTTTTCTTCAATTGTGGAAACCCCGGGAGGAGAAGTAGTAGGATTGGTTCTCATAATTATCACATAATTAAAAAAAAGGAATTTGTCGAAATTTTTCTTTTTTTATTGTTGAATAATGCCAAATCAAATCAAAAAAAATCCAAAAGTAAAAAGGAAATGAATTAGTTAATTCAATAAGAGAGAAAAGGGGACCAGGACTTGATTTCGTTGCCCAAGCGAATCCCATTCAATCGTTTACTCATGGAATGAGTCCATTGGAAAGTTCAATCAATCTTTTTTTTCATATACATTTTGCCTTTTGTGGAGGATCTGTGCCTACTCTACTTTCCTATCTAGGACTTCGATATACAAAATATATACTACTGTGAAGCATAGATTGCTGTCAACAAAGAATTTTATTAGTATTTAGTTAGGTATTTGCATTCAAAATAAGAAAAGAGAACTATTAAGAACTTGTAAAATAAGGATTAGGAATTAATTTGGGTTGCGCTATATCTATCAAAGAGTATACAATAATTATGGATTTGGTAAATCAAATCCATGGTTTAATAACGAACCGTGTTAACTTACCATAACAACAACTCAATTCCTATCGAATTCCTATATTGGAATTCCTATAGGATAGAACATACACAGGGTGTACGCATTATATATGAATGAAACATATTCATTAACCTAAGCATGCCCTCAATTTTCTTTAATGAGTTGATATTATATTAATTGAATATCCTTTTTGTTTTACGAGATTTTTGCTAAAGTTTCATTTACGCCTAATTAACATCGAGTAGACCCTGTTATTGTGAGAATTCTTAATTCAAGAGTTATAGGGAGGGACTTATGTCACCACAAACAGAAACTAAAGCAGGTGTTGGATTTCAAGCTGGTGTTAAAGATTATAAATTGACTTACTACACCCCAGAGTATGAAACTAAGGATACTGATATCTTGGCAGCATTCCGAGTAAGTCCTCAGCCTGGGGTTCCGCCCGAAGAAGCAGGGGCTGCAGTAGCTGCCGAATCTTCTACTGGTACATGGACAACTGTTTGGACTGATGGACTTACCAGTCTTGATCGTTACAAAGGACGATGCTATCACATCGAGCCTGTTGCTGGGGAAGACAACCAATGGATCTGTTATGTAGCTTATCCATTAGACCTATTTGAAGAGGGTTCCGTTACTAACATGTTTACTTCCATTGTAGGTAACGTATTTGGTTTCAAAGCCCTACGTGCTCTACGTTTGGAGGATCTACGAATTCCCCCTACTTATTCAAAAACTTTCCAAGGCCCGCCTCATGGTATCCAAGTTGAAAGAGATAAGTTGAACAAGTACGGTCGTCCTTTATTGGGATGTACTATTAAACCAAAATTGGGATTATCCGCAAAAAATTATGGTAGAGCGTGTTATGAGTGTCTACGTGGTGGACTTGATTTTACCAAAGATGATGAAAACGTAAACTCACAACCATTTATGCGCTGGAGAGACCGTTTTGTCTTTTGTGCCGAAGCTATTTATAAATCACAGGCCGAAACCGGTGAAATCAAGGGGCATTACTTGAATGCGACTGCGGGTACATGTGAAGAAATGATTAAGAGAGCTGTATTTGCAAGAGAATTAGGGGTTCCTATTGTAATGCATGACTACTTAACTGGGGGATTCACCGCAAATACTACTTTGGCTCATTATTGCCGCGACAATGGCCTACTTCTTCACATTCACCGTGCAATGCATGCAGTTATTGATAGACAGAAAAATCATGGTATGCATTTCCGTGTATTAGCTAAAGCATTGCGTATGTCTGGGGGAGATCATATCCACTCCGGTACAGTAGTAGGTAAGTTAGAAGGGGAACGCGAAATGACTTTAGGTTTTGTTGATTTATTGCGCGATGATTTTATTGAAAAAGATCGTGCTCGCGGTATCTTTTTCACTCAGGACTGGGTATCCATGCCAGGTGTTATACCGGTAGCTTCAGGTGGTATTCATGTTTGGCATATGCCAGCTCTGACCGAAATCTTTGGGGACGATTCTGTATTACAATTTGGTGGAGGAACTTTAGGACATCCTTGGGGAAATGCACCTGGTGCAGCAGCTAATCGAGTGGCTTTAGAAGCCTGTGTACAAGCTCGTAACGAAGGGCGCGATCTTGCTCGCGAAGGTAATGAAATTATCCGAGCAGCTTGCAAATGGAGTCCTGAACTAGCCGCAGCTTGTGAAGTATGGAAGGCGATCAAATTCGAGTTCGAGCCGGTAGATACTATTGATTAACTAGATAAAACTAAAGATAAAGAAGGTATAAATAAAAAAGAAACGAAATAAAAAGAGAAAAAAATCAGTTATGAAATGCAGTAATTCTTCTTTATTCTTCTAATTGATTGCAATTAAACTCGGCTCAATCTTTTTTAGAAAAAAAAGATTGAGCCGAATAAAAATAGATCATGATATGATCATGAGACTTGACAAATTGAGATTCGTCTATTCTATATATCTAGAATATATATATTAAGGTATAATACAATAAAGAAATACAAATAAAATAATAAAATAATAAAATATAGTATTATCATATGATAATGATAATGGAATCAAATACGCAGTATTTACAGAAAAAAGTCTTCGTTTATTGGGAAAGAATCAATATACTTTTAATGTCGAATCGGGATTCACTAAGACAGAAATAAAGCATTGGGTCGAACTCTTCTTTGGTGTTAAGGTGGTAGCTGTGAATAGCCATCGACTACCTGGAAAAGGTAGAAGAATAGGACCTATTCTGGGCCATACAATGCATTACAGACGTATGATCATTACCCTTCAACCGGGTTATTCTATTCCACTTCTAGATAGAGAAAAAAACTAAAGGAGAATGAATGAAAAAAGACATAGTTTGGAAGTTAGACCTTTTTATAGGACTCTCTTTCAATTTCAAAAAAGAGGACGTTTGAAACTTTTAACAGGCGTAATCGTGAGTCAACAAGTGACTCGAACTGTGTGTAAAAAAAGAAGCATTTTTTTTTTTTCAAAATGCTAGAACTAGATAAGGAAGTTTTCTATAACCTTGAGAAAAAGGATAAAAAGGTAGTTTTTTTTTAGTTTATGACTCCGATCAAGAGCGAGAAATCCTTGATTTGGGATTGGACATAGAACCTGGACCCATCGTAGAGACGTTTAGTTCAAAAGAAAGGATCGTATCCTGATGGTAAGAATTATACTTTCGTGGAAATACAGCGCTATAGACTTCAATGCGGTAGAGTAGACGTTTTGTTTCTAATTTTTCTGGACCAAACCTCCGCTCCGACCCAACGATACAATGAATTTTTTCTGTTCATATTCATAAATAAAAAAGATTCGGAATCGCAATGCTACTATATGCGTCCAGAGGAGTATTTGGAATAATATTCTTCTATAATCCATTATTGCGGGGGGTCTTACTAACAGGGCTTCGCTGCACGGGACAGGTCTTCGTCGAAAAGCTAACTCCACCCGGCATTTTCATACCCTTTCTTTGGGTGGTATATCGCCTTTTAAAGTCTAAGAGGGTAGTAGGGGATCTATAGTAGGTAAGATAATTTGCCCTTTGATTTTGATTGAATATACTATTTTTCCGCCTTTACCACGCATTATTGTATGCGCTTCTAGAGAAGTATGTATGCAGGAAGTAAATTCTAACCGCTTTCTTTTGAATCCAATTTCAAATTAGATTAGAAAGATAGAAAGGCCATGAGGATGGGAAAATCAAAATAAAATCTTTTTAATTAGTTCTCCTTTTTTGGAATTTTCTTATTATCCTTTCATTTTTTTTACAGAATATTTTTCAAACTAAAAATAAAAAATACAATACAATAGTCAATATTCCTTATAATAGATATACTTAATTATATCATAAGAATCTTAAGATATTTTTCGACTAGATAGAAATAGTAAATTTGAATTGAGACACCTATTCCATGACGGATTTAAACTTACCTTCTATTTTCGTGCCTTTAGTAGGCTTAGTATTTCCGGCAATTGCAATGACTTCTTTATTTCTTTATGTGCAAAAAAATAAGATTGTCTAGTATTTTTTAGTGTAAGTAATATAATATGGTAGGGTATGTGGCTTTTTCTACACACACTTTCTACACACAAATGAAAAACGGTTATGGATGCGGATATAGGCTACGAGCATAAATGCATGAATATGCAGAGCCAGGTATAGCGAGTTTTATTTTATTTATTTTAATTGAATCAACGAATATTTTTTGAATAGAAAGTCAATGTATCTAACCTATTATTTCACAGGAGTACTAGTTGCTGAAGGCGATTTCAGAATCAAAAAAAGTAAAGTCAAAATTATTTAGCTTATTCTCTCAATTTCAATCGACCGCTGCTGGATTTAGTATATCTAATATGAATTGGCGATCAGAACACATATGGGTAGAACTTCTAAAAGGTTCTCGAAAAAGGGGTAATTTTTTCTGGGCCTGTATTCTTTTTCTAGGTTCACTAGGATTCTTATCGGTTGGGATTTCCAGTTATCTTGGTAAGAATATTATATCTATACTTCCATCTCAAGAAATTCTTTTTTTTCCGCAGGGGGTCGTGATGTCTTTCTACGGAATCGCAGGCCTATTCATTAGCTCCTACTTGTGGTGTACTATTTTGTGGAATGTAGGTAGTGGTTATGACCGATTCGATAGAAAAGAGGGAATAGTGTGCATTTTTCGTTGGGGATTCCCTGGAATAAAACGTCGCGTCTTCCTTCGATTCCTTATGCGGGATATCCAATCAATTAGAATTCAGGTTAAAGAGGGTCTTTATCCTCGTCGTATTCTTTATATGGAAATCCGGGGCCAGGGGATCATTCCCTTGACTCGTACTGATGATAAATTTTTTACTCCACGAGAAATTGAACAAAAAGCTGCCGAATTGGCCTATTTCTTGCGCGTACCAATTGAAGTATTTTGAGGTATCTTTTTTGAACTGAGTTGAATGAAGAAAAGAAGAATTGGAAGAAGAAAAGTTTTCTCAACACAGGGAGGAAGTCCCTTCTAAATTGGATTTGTTATTGT
>NW_028259833.1:0-30561 GCF_056163025.1 Triticum urartu | reverse complement strand
AATAAAGAGATAGACGGAACTGGTATGAAACGACTTATTAGCAGATTAATAGATCATTTTGGAATGGGATATACATCCCATATACTGGATCAACTAAAGACTCTGGGCTTCCATCAAGCCACTACTACATCGATTTCGTTAGGAATCGAGGATCTTTTAACAATACCCTCTAAGGGATGGTTAGTCCAAGACGCGGAACAACAGAGTTTTCTTTTGGAGAAACACTATTATTATGGGGCTGTACACGCGGTAGAAAAATTACGCCAATCTGTTGAGATATGGTATGCGACAAGTGAATATTTGAAACAAGAAATGAATTCAAATTTTCGGATAACGGATCCTTCTAATCCAGTCTATCTAATGTCTTTTTCAGGAGCCAGAGGAAATGCATCTCAAGTACACCAATTAGTAGGTATGAGAGGATTAATGTCGGACCCTCAAGGACAAATGATTGATTTACCTATTCAAAGCAATTTACGCGAGGGACTTTCTTTGACAGAATATATAATTTCCTGCTATGGAGCCCGCAAAGGGGTTGTAGATACTGCTGTGCGAACAGCAGATGCTGGATATCTTACACGTAGACTTGTTGAAGTAGTTCAACATATTATTGTGCGTAGAAGAGATTGTGGTACTATCCGAGGTATTTCTGTAAGTCCTCAAAATGGGATGACGGAAAAACTTTTTGTCCAAACACTAATTGGTCGTGTATTAGCAGACGATATATATATCGGTTCACGATGCATTGCCGCGCGAAATCAAGATATTGGAATTGGATTAGTCAATCGATTCATAACTGCCTTTCGAGCACAACCATTTCGAGCACAACCAATATATATTAGAACCCCCTTTACTTGCCGAAGCACTTCTTGGATCTGTCAATTATGCTATGGCCGGAGTCCTACTCATAGTGATCTGGTCGAATTGGGAGAAGCCGTAGGTATTATTGCAGGTCAATCAATTGGGGAGCCAGGGACTCAACTAACATTAAGAACTTTTCATACTGGCGGAGTATTCACAGGGGGTACTGCCGACCTTGTACGATCCCCTTCGAATGGAAAAATAAAATTCAATGAGAATTTGGTTCACCCCACACGTACCCGTCATGGGCAGCCTGCTTTTCTATGTTATATAGACTTGCATGTAACTATTCAGAGTCAAGATATTCTATATAGTGTGAATATTCCCTCAAAAAGCTTGATTCTAGTGCAAAATGATCAATATGTAAAATCCGAACAAGTAATTGCGGAGATTCGTGCCGGAACGTCCACTTTACATTTTAAAGAAAGGGTACAAAAGCATATTTATTCTGAATCAGACGGCGAAATGCACTGGAGTACTGATGTTTACCATGCGCCCGAATATCAATATGGTAATCTTCGCCGATTACCAAAAACAAGCCATTTATGGATATTGTCAGTAAGTATGTGCAGATCCAGTATAGCGTCTTTTTCACTCCACAAGGATCAAGATCAAATGAATACTTATGGTAAAAAAGATAGGGAAATTCTTGATTATTCAACGTCGGATCGAATCATGTCCAATGGCCATTGGAATTTTATCTATCCTTCTATTTTTCAAGATAATTCAGATTTGTTGGCGAAAAAGCGAAGAAATAGGTTCGTCATTCCATTACAATATCATCAAGAACAAGAGAAAGAACTAATATCCTGTTTTGGGATTTCGATTGAAATCCCCCTTATGGGTGTTTTACGTAGAAATACTATTTTTGCTTATTTTGACGATCCCCGATACAGAAAAGATAAAAAGGGTTCAGGAATTGTTAAATTTAGATATAGGACCCTAGAAGAAGAATATAGGACTCGAGCGGAAGACTCAGAAGAGGAATATGAGACCCTAGAAGACGAATACAGGACCCGAGAGGACGAATATGAATATGAAACCCTAGAAGAATCTAAATATGGAATCCTAGAAGACGAATACGAATATGAAACCCTAGAAGACGAATATGGGAGCCCAGAAAACGAATATGGGAACCCAGAGAACGAATATAGGACTTTAGAGAAAGACTCAGAAGAGGAATATGGGAGCCCAGAGAGCAAATATAGGACCCAAGAGGACGAATATGGAACTCTAGAGGAAGACTCAGAAGACGAATATGGCAGCCCCGGGGAAAGCGCAGAGGAAAAATATGGTACTTTAGAGGAAGACTCAGAAGAAGATTCAGAGGACGAATACGAGAGCCCAGAGGAAGATTCCATCTTAAAAAAAGAGGGTTTGATTGAGCATCGAGGAACAAAAGAATTTAGTCTAAAATACCAAAAAGAAGTAGATCGGTTTTTTTTCATTCTTCAAGAACTTCATATCTTGCCGAGATCTTCATCCCTAAAGATACTTGACAATAGTATTATTGGAGTGAATACACAACTCACAAAAAATACAAGAAGTCGACTAGGCGGACTGGTCCGAGTGAAGAGAAAAAAAAGCCATACGGAACTCAAAATATTTTCCGGAGATATTCATTTTCCTGAAGAGGCGGATAAGATATTAGGTGGCTGTTTGATACCGCCAGAAAGACAAAAAAAAGATTCTAAGGAATCAAAAAAAAGGAAAAATTGGGTCTATGTTCAACGGAAAAAAATTCTCAAGAGCAAGGAAAAGTATTTTGTTTCCGTTCGCCCTACAGTGGCATATGAAATGGACGAAGGAAGAAATTTAGCAACACTTTTCCCGCAGGATCTCTTGCAAGAAGAAAATAATCTCCAAATTCGACTTGTCAATTTTATTTCTCATGAAAATAGCAAGTTAACTCAAAGAATTTATCACACAAATAGTCAATTTGTTAGAACTTGCTTAGTAGTGAATTGGGAACAAGAAGAAAAAGAAAAGGCTGGTGCTTCCCTTGTTGAGGTAAGAGCAAATGATCTTATTCGCGATTTCCTAAGAATTGAGTTAGTCAAGTCCACTATTTCGTATACACGAAAAAGGTATGGTAGGACAAGTGCAGGACCGATTCCCCATAATAGGTTAGATCGCGCCAATATCAATTCTTTTTATTCCAAGGCGAAGATTGAATCACTTAGCCAACATCCAGAAGCTATTGGCACTTTGTTGAATCGAAATAAAGAATACCACTCTTTGATGATTTTGTCGGCATCCAACTGTTCTCGAATTGGTTTATTCAAGAATTCAAAACATCCCAATGCGATAAAAGAATGGAATCCTAGAATTCCTATTCGAGAAATTTTTGGGCCCTTAGGCGCTATTGTAGCTAGTATATCGCATTTTTCTTCATCTTACTATTTACTAACGCATAATAAAATCCTGTTAAAAAAATATTTGTTCGTTGACAATTTAAAACAAACCTTCCAAGTACTTCAAGAACTTAAATACTCTTTAATAGATGAAAATAAAAGGATTTCTAATTTCGATAGTAACATAATGTTGGATCCATTCCTTTTGAATTGTCACTTTGTCCATCATGATTCTTGGGAAGAGACATTGGCAATAATTCACCTTGGACAATTTATTTGTGAAAATGTATGTCTATTTAAATCGCACATAAAAAAATCCGGTCAAATTTTCATTGTAAATATGAATTCCTTTGTTATAAGAGCAGCTAAACCTTATTTGGCCACTACAGGAGCAACTGTTAATGGTCATTATGGAGAAATCCTTTACAAGGGAGATAGGTTAGTTACGTTTATATATGAAAAATCGAGATCTAGTGACATAACGCAAGGTCTTCCAAAAGTGGAACAAATCTTTGAAGCGCGTTCAATTGATTCATTATCCCCGAATCTCGAAAGGAGAATTGAGGATTGGAATGAGCGTATACCAAGAATTCTTGGGGTCCCTTGGGGATTCTTGATTGGAGCTGAGCTAACCATAGCCCAAAGTCGTATCTCTTTGGTTAATAAAATCCAAAAGGTTTATCGATCCCAAGGGGTACAGATCCATAATAGACATATAGAGATTATTATACGCCAAGTAACATCAAAAGTGCGGGTTTCCGAAGATGGAATGTCTAATGTTTTTTCGCCTGGGGAATTAATCGGACTATTGCGAGCGGAACGAGCAGGACGAGCTTTGGATGAATCGATCTATTATCGGGCAATCTTATTGGGAATAACAAGGGCTTCCCTGAATACCCAAAGTTTCATATCTGAAGCAAGTTTTCAAGAAACTGCTCGAGTTTTAGCAAAAGCTGCCCTACGAGGTCGCATTGATTGGTTGAAAGGCTTGAAAGAAAACGTAGTTCTGGGGGGGATTATACCTGTTGGTACCGGATTCCAAAAATTTGTGCATCGTTCCCCACAAGACAAGAACCTTTATTTCGAAATAAAAAAAAAAAATCTATTCGCGTCGGAAATGAGAGATTTTTTGTTTCTCCATACAGAATTAGTTTCTTCAGATTCTGACGTAACAAACAATTTTTATGAGACATAAGAACCCCCATAAAAATATTTTTTACTTTACTAGACTTTTGAACTTAGAACACTAACAGGTCAAATTTTAGATTTTTAAGATTTTTATTTTAATAAGTAAAACAAGTCAGTTAATTCATTAAGGTGGTTATGTTTATACCATGTATCAATGGCCAACTCTTATCTTAGTACAAGGTTCTCTCGGAACAATTATTATTTATTTCAAGCTATTTCGGATCTTTCTTAATCTTCAAAAAGAACTAAATTCCGTAATGGAATGGTAGGATTAAAAAAAAGGAAGTGTGGAAAAAATGACAAGAAGATATTGGAACATTAATTTGAAAGAGATGATAGAAGCAGGAGTTCATTTTGGTCATGGTATTAAGAAATGGAATCCTAAAATGGCCCCTTACATTTCGGCAAAGCGTAAAGGTACTCATATTATAAATCTCGCTAGAACGGCTCGTTTTTTATCAGAAGCTTGTGATTTAGTTTTTGATGCAGCAAGTCAGGGAAAAAGTTTCTTAATTGTTGGTACCAAAAAAAGAGCAACAGATTTAGTAGCATCAGCTGCAATAAGGGCTCGTTGTCATTATGTTAATAAAAAGTGGTTCAGTGGTATGTTAACGAATTGGTCGATTACGAAAACTAGACTTTCTCAATTTAGAGACTTAAGAGCAGAAGAAAAAATGGGAAAATTCCACCATCTCCCAAAAAGAGATGTGGCAATCTTGAAGAGAAAATTATCTACTTTGCAAAGGTATCTCGGCGGGATCAAATATATGACGAGATTGCCAGACATTGTGATCGTCCTTGATCAGCAAAAAGAGTATATAGCTCTTCGGGAATGTGCCATTTTGGGGATTCCTACTATTTCTTTAGTCGATACAAATTGTGACCCGGATCTCGCGAATATATCGATTCCAGCCAACGATGACACTATGACTTCAATTCGATTGATTCTTAACAAATTAGTATTTTCAATTTGTGAGGGCCGTTCTCTCTATATAAGAAATCGTTGATTAAGAATATATAGTGAATTCTTGGGCAACTGCGTAAATTTATGGAATCACTTACTTTACTATATCTTTTTTTTTGCATAGAATTTTTTTTGCATAGAAAAAAGAAGGGGAATATTGATATATATTAGAGGGTATTGATATATATTATGATCTGATGTGCTTTCTTGGTATCCTAAATATAAGATTAATACTTCAAGTTGCTGAGTTGAGAAAGAGATGGTTGAATCAAAAGAATTCCTTTTTTGAAGTTCAATTTTTATCAGAGGACAATATGAATATTATACCTTGTTCCATTAAAACACTCAAGGGGTTATACGATATATCGGGTGTAGAAGTAGGCCAACACTTCTATTGGCAAATAGGAGGTTTCCAAATTCATGCCCAAGTACTCATCACTTCTTGGGTCGTAATTACTATCTTGCTAGGTTCAGTTGTCATAGCTGTTCGGAATCCACAAACCATCCCGACCGACGGTCAGAATTTTTTTGAATATGTCCTTGAGTTTATTCGAGACTTGAGCAAAACTCAGATTGGAGAAGAATATGGTCCCTGGGTTCCCTTTATTGGAACTATGTTCCTTTTTATTTTTGTTTCGAATTGGTCGGGTGCTCTTTTACCTTGGAAAATTATAGAGTTACCCCATGGGGAATTAGCAGCGCCCACGAATGATATAAATACTACTGTTGCTTTAGCTTTACTCACGTCAGCGGCATATTTTTATGCTGGTCTTAGCAAAAAAGGATTGAGCTATTTCGAGAAATATATTAAACCAACTCCAATCCTTTTACCAATTAACATCCTAGAAGATTTCACAAAACCATTATCGCTTAGCTTTCGACTTTTCGGGAATATATTGGCGGATGAATTAGTCGTTGTTGTTCTTGTTTCTTTAGTCCCCTTAGTAATCCCTATACCGGTCATGTTTCTTGGATTATTTACAAGCGGTATTCAAGCTCTTATTTTTGCAACATTAGCCGCAGCCTATATAGGTGAATCCATGGAGGGTCATCATTGAATTGACTCTTTTTGGAAATAGTATTTTTTTTTTTTGCAGCTTAGCTCAATTCATGCATGGTTCCAGATAATCTGCTTGGTTGCAAAAAAATAGTTAGAAATGCGTATGAATATATAGCCTAGAGTTGTAGGAGAGAGAATAGAATAGACTATATTATGGAATTTTCAAAGTATATATGCATTAAGGAGGGTGGAGTCAGGCTAGATCTATACTATAATATCCTTAATGTCTATAAGTGGAGTCCTCTTTTATGCAGGTTTCCACTTTAAGCAATGATTTTAGAATCCGATTCAATAGAAAATGAGAAAATATGCAAACAAAATAGAAGAAACAAATGTATATATATAGGATATTATATTATATATTCCTAGGTTAGATTCATTATCTAATCCGATATATGGATATGGAATTCCCTTCTATGTAGTTCGGACAATTCACATTATCATTTCAATTTGATTTCAATTTGTACTTTTTAGTTACTTTACTTCTCCCCAATAGAGCTTAGAAGTAAGAATTTATTGGTTGATTGTATCCTTAACCATTTCTTTTTTTTGACACGAGGAACTACTCACCATGAATCCACTAATTGCTGCTGCTTCTGTTATTGCTGCTGGATTGGCCGTAGGGCTTGCTTCTATTGGACCTGGAGTTGGTCAAGGTACTGCTGCAGGACAAGCTGTAGAAGGTATTGCGAGACAGCCAGAAGCAGAAGGTAAAATACGAGGTACTTTATTGCTTAGTCTAGCTTTTATGGAAGCTTTAACAATTTATGGACTAGTTGTGGCACTAGCGCTTTTATTTGCGAACCCTTTTGTTTAATCTTAAAAAAAAAATTCTTTCGATTTCGATTAGATACTTTTTTCTTTTTTTAGTAAATTGGTATTTGCTTCCACAATTCCAATTATATCAATACTTTATTTAATTTACTCCTATTTATTACTCCTGGAATTATCTATTTATCGGGACAGATAATACCCCATTCTAGGAAGGGCTGAGTTGAGTATTATTAATTTAGAAGATATGCTCACCTTCTTATTTCCCGTCCTTAGTTTAGGAAAGTGGAAAGTTTTTTCCTTTTATTTTAGGAATTTTGGGAACAGAACATTTCAACAAAGGAAGTCTTTCACCGGTCAAACAAGACGTAAGACTTAATCTAAAAGAAATTACTAGATTGAATCTATTTGCATTAAAAAAACCGATCAAAAAAGGGCGAGCGAAGTAAGTGATCGAAAAACTTTGTTCTTTGTTCGTCCTATCTATAAGAGGAGAGCATATGAAAAATGTAACCCATTCTTTCGTTTTTTTAGCTCACTGGCCATCCGCTGGCAGTTTCGGGCTTAATACCGATATTTTAGCAACAAATCTAATAAATCTAACTGTAGTGGTTGGTGTTTTGATTTTTTTTGGAAAGGGAGTGTGTGCGAGTTGTCTATTTCAAGAATAGATTGGATCTATCCGGCTGCACTTTATAATATTTTTTAGTATTTTTCGGATAAATAAGAAAAGGGTGCACGATCTCGACGAATTACTTCTGAATAAATTCAGAAATCATATGGAAGAACCATAGCATTTCGCGACTCATTGGTAAATCAACTTTGATTCTCTATAAACCAAGAATGTGAGACCATTAACACGGTTAAAGCTAAACTGCTTGAAGTCCAGGCAAAAAGAGGTACTCTTTCTACAACTATATTAGTATTAGTACCAATTTAAACGGGAAATAGCTAATGTAAAATTTATCTGATATAGAACACTCATATCGATAAAATGGTTTGAACTATTTACTAGAAAAAAAAGGGGGCACCCTGCCCTTTTTTAACCAATGCCGAATCGACGACCTATGTATAAAAAAGAGAAATTTTTTGGATTTGAAGAAAAAAAAAATAAAAAAGAATTCTATTAATTTTCATTTTCCATTTATTTAGTTAGTTTTTCTTAATGAAATTGAAATTATTAACTAGAGGGCAAATAAAAATAAAGAAACAACTTTGCTGACCATGATATATTTTTATCTAGGCGGAAGAGTCCTCTTAATATTTATCTAGTCTTATATAGGTTTCGGTATATTGAAATATAAACATAAAAAAGAAGATAGAGGATAGGCTCATTACTTAAAAAAAAGATATGGAAATAGCTATAGAAAAAAAAAAAGGAGCGTGAGAGCCAAATGAATCGAAAGATTCATGTTTGGTTCGGGAAGAGATCATAAAAGTTGTAAACTTACAAAATAATCTACTTTCATTAAAAGATTTATTAGATAATCGAAAACAGAGGATCTTGAGTACTATTCGAAATTCAGAAGAATTGCGTAGAGGGACCATTGAGCAACTCGAAAAAGCTCGGATTCGATTACAGAAAGTCGAACTAGAAGCGGATGAGTATCGAATGAATGGATACTCTGAGATAGAACGAGAAAAAGCAAATTTGATTAATGCTACTTCTATTAGTTTGGAACAATTGGAAAAGTCTAAAAACGAAACCCTTTATTTTGAAAAACAAAGGGCAATGAATCAGGTCCGACAGCGGGTTTTCCAACAGGCCGTACAAGGAGCTCTAGGAACTCTGAATAGTTGTTTGAATACCGAGTTACATTTCCGTACGATTCGTGCTAATATTGGCATTCTCGGGTCCCTGGAATGGAAGAAATAATTAAATTAATTAGGCCTTGAACTTCTACTTTCGTTTAGAATTTAGGCATTATTTTTCCCCTTGCTTCCGAAAAAAGAGTCAAGAAACACTAATGGCAACCCTTCGAGTCGACGAAATTCATAAAATTCTCCGCGAACGTATTGAACAATATAATAGGAAAGTAGGGATTGAGAATATAGGTCGCGTAGTTCAAGTGGGGGATGGGATTGCTCGTATTATAGGTCTTGGTGAAATAATGTCAGGTGAATTAGTCGAATTTGCAGAAGGTACTAGGGGTATTGCTCTGAATTTGGAATCCAAAAATGTTGGGATTGTATTAATGGGCGATGGGTTGATGATACAAGAGGGAAGTTTTGTAAAAGCAACAGGAAGAATTGCTCAGATACCCGTGAGTGAGGCTTACTTGGGTCGTGTTGTAAATGCTCTGGCTAAACCTATTGATGGGAAAGGCGAAATTATAGCTTCCGAATCTCGCTTAATTGAATCTCCTGCTCCAAGTATAATTTCCAGGCGTTCCGTATACGAACCTCTTCAAACAGGGCTTATTGCTATCGATTCGATGATCCCTATAGGGCGCGGTCAGCGAGAGTTAATTATTGGGGACAGACAGACTGGCAAAACAGCAGTAGCCACAGATACAATTCTCAATCAAAAAGGGCAAGGTGTAATATGTGTTTATGTAGCTATCGGTCAAAGAGCATCCTCCGTAGCTCAAGTAGTAACTACTTTCCATGAGGAGGGGGCCATGGAATACACTATTGTAGTAGCTGAAATGGCGGATTCACCTGCTACATTACAATACCTCGCTCCTTATACGGGAGCAGCCCTGGCTGAGTATTTTATGTACCGCGAACGGCATACTTTAATAATTTATGATGATCTCTCCAAACAGGCACAAGCTTATCGCCAAATGTCCCTTCTATTAAGAAGACCTCCCGGACGTGAGGCTTATCCAGGGGATGTTTTTTATTTGCATTCACGCCTTTTAGAAAGAGCCGCTAAATTAAATTCTCTTTTAGGCGAAGGAAGTATGACCGCTTTACCAATAGTTGAGACTCAATCTGGAGACGTTTCCGCCTATATTCCTACTAATGTAATCTCCATTACAGATGGACAAATATTCTTATCTGCGGATCTATTCAATGCCGGAATTCGACCCGCTATTAATGTGGGTATTTCTGTTTCCAGAGTAGGATCCGCGGCTCAAATTAAAGCCATGAAACAAGTAGCTGGCAAATCAAAATTGGAACTAGCGCAATTCGCAGAGTTACAAGCCTTTGCACAATTCGCCTCTGCTCTCGATAAAACAAGTCAGAATCAATTGGCAAGGGGTCGACGATTAAGGGAATTGCTTAAACAATCCCAGGCAAATCCTCTCCCAGTGGAAGAGCAGATAGCTACTATTTATACCGGAACAAGAGGATATCTTGATTCGTTAGAAATTGAACAGGTAAATAAATTTCTGGATGAGTTACGTAAACATCTAAAAGATACTAAACCTCAATTCCAAGAAATTATATCTTCTAGCAAGACATTCACCGAGCAAGCGGAAATCCTTTTGAAGGAAGCTATTCAGGAACAGCTGGAACGGTTTTCTCTTCAGTAACAAATAAATTTTGCATGTCTACTCTTGTTAGTAGAATAGGAATCGTTGAGAAAGCTTTTTCATTTGAATCATGCAAAAAAGTTTTCTTTGTTTTTAGTTTAGTATAGTTATTTAAAGAATAGATAGAAATAAGATTGCGTCCAATAGGATTTGAACCTATACCAAAGGTTTAGAAGACCTCTGTCCTATCCATTAGACAATGGACGCTTTTCTTTCATATTTTATTCTTTCTTTTATTTTTTTGCTTCTTCCGAGAAAAAACTGTTAGACCAAAACTCTTTTAGGAAATCAAAAAATCCAGATACAAATGCATGATGTATATATTATATCATGCATATATCATAAAGAAGGAGTATGGAGGCGGTAGTGGGAATCGAACCCGCAACCCCAAGGTTATGAGCCTTATGAGCTACCAAACTGCTCTATACTCTTAAACTAAAGAGGGGTAACTAGTGGATAAAAGAGGTGTTGGATACGCCCCTCTACCAATATCTATACAAATAGAATAGTCCATTTATACAGAATGGTAAAGAGGGCTCCTCTATGATTATCAATTCCAGAAATCCATACAAATACGAAAGGGTATTTTATCCTTACCAACTGGATCTTGTTGCACCCGGTAACAAACATTCATAAACCATTTCTCGAAGTACGTGTCCGGATAGCCCAAAATGTCGATAGTTAGCTCTAGGTCTTCCGGTCAAAAAACAACGTCGATGAAGGCGTGTAGGTGCACTATTACGCGGTAGGGATTGCAATTTTTCTCGCATTTTCGTTTTTTCACTCAAACTCAAGGGAGAAACTTTGCTTCTTATCTTTTTTTTTAAAGATTGACGAATCAAATGATATTTCTGTTCTAATTTCTGCCGCTTCTTCTCCCTCTGAATCAAACTTTTTTTTGCCATAATGTGTCGTTGCTATTATTACCAAGTATACGGTTCTAATCCTAGATGGAAAAATAAATAGAAAAAGAAATCTAAAAAGGCAGATCCTCCCTCTCTATCAAGAGTAATGAACTAGGTGCTGATACAGTACAAAAAAACAAACTAAATTAACCAAACTTGCCTGATGTTGAGGCAATCAAGAAAGCTGCATAAGTGAATATATAACCCACGGAAAAGTGAGCTAATCCAACCAATCTTGCTTGCACAATGGAAAGAGCCACGGGCTTATCTCTCCAGCGAATTAAATTAGCTAAAGGTGTGCGTTCATGAGCCCATGCTAAAGTCTCAATTAATTCCTGCCAATACCCCCGCCAGGAAATTAAGAACATAAATCCAGTAGCCCAAACAAGATGTCCAAATAAGAACATCCACGCCCATACCGATAAACTATTCATCCCAAAAGGATTATATCCATTGATAAGTTGTGAAGAGTTTAACCATAGGTAATCTCTTAACCATCCCATCAAATAAGTGGAGGATTCATTAAATTGTGAAACGTTGCCCTGCCATAATGTGATATGTTTCCAATGCCAATAAAAAGTAACCCACCCAATGGTATTTAACATCCAGAAAACTGCCAAATAAAATGCGTCCCAAGCAGAAATATCACAAGTACCGCCGCGCCCTGGGCCGTCACAAGGAAAACTATATCCAAAATCCTTTTTATCTGGCATTAATTTGGAACCGCGTGCATCTAAAGCGCCCTTTACTAAAATCAATGTAGTTGTATGCAAACCTAGAGCAATAGCATGATGAACCAAGAAATCCCCAGGTCCTATTGTTAAGAAAAGCGAATTACTATTCTCATTAACAGCATTCAACCATCCGGGCAACCATAGGCTTCGACCCGCATTGAAAGCGGGGCCATTCGTTGAAGATAAGAGTATATCGAACCCATATGTCGTCTTGCCATGAGCAGATTGTATCCATTGGGCAAATATAGGTTCGATCAAGATTTGCTTTTCTGGAGTACCAAAAGCAAGCATGACGTCGTTATGAACATAAAGGCCCAAGGTATGGAATCCTAGAAAGAGGCTAGCCCAACTTAAATGAGATATGATAGCTTCTTTATGGTCTAACATTCTTGCCAATACATTATCCTCATTCTGTTCCGGATTGTAATCCCTAATGAAAAAAATAGCTCCATGAGCAAAAGCCCCTGTCATGATGAACCCTGCAATATATTGGTGATGAGTATATAAAGCAGCTTGAGTAGTAAAGTCTTGTGCTATGAATGCATAAGGAGGTAAAGAGTACATATGTTGAGCTACTAAGGAAGTAATAACCCCTAAAGAAGCTAGAGCAAGACCTAACTGAAAATGAATCGAATTGTTGATTGTGTCATAAAGGCCCTTATGCCCACGCCCTAATCGACCCCCCGGAGGAGTATGCGCTTCTAAAAGATCTTTAATACTGTGCCCAATTCCGAAGTTAGTTCGATACATGTGACCGGCAATGAGAAAAATAAATGCAATAGCTAAATGATGGTGAGCCATATCGGTCAGCCACAAACTTTGTGTTTGTGGATGGAATCCCCCAAGAAGAGTTAGAATGGCAGTTCCCGCTCCTTGAGCGGTACCAAATAAATGATTACTCGAATCAGGGTTTTGGGCATAAAGATTCCATTGACCCGTCAAAAGGGGTCCCAACCCCTGGGGATAGGGTAATACATCTAAGAAATTATTCCATCGAACGTACTCCCCCCTGGATGCGGGAATAGCAACATGAACTAAATGTCCTGTCCAAGCCAAAGAACTTACCCCGAAAAGTCCTGACAAATGATGATTGAGACGAGATTCCGCGTTTTTGAACCACGAAAGGCTTGGTTTCCATTTGGGTTGTAGATGTAACCAACCCGCTATTAAGGACAGCGTAGAAAGAAATAATAGAAAAAGAGCTCCAGTATAAAGATCCTCATTGGTGCGTAATCCTATTGTATACCACCACTGATAAACTCCAGAATAAGCAATATTCACTGGACCAGCAGCACCTCCTCGAGTAAAGGCTTCCACAGCGGGTTGACCAAAATGAGGATCCCAAATCGCATGAGCAATAGGTCTTACGTGTAAAGGATCCTGTATCCATGATTCAAAATTTCCTTGCCAAGCTACATGAAACAGATTTCCGGACGTCCATAGAAAGATTATTGCTAATTGCCCAAAGTGAGAAGCAAAAATGTTCTGATAAAGACGTTCTTCAGTAATATCATCATGACTTTCGAAATCATGTGCGGTAGCAATACCAAACCAAATACGACGAGTAGTGGGGTCCTGAGCTAAGCCTTGGCTAAACCTGGGAAATCTTAATTCCATAATGCCTTTCAAATCCTCCTAGCCACTATCCTACTGCAATAATTCTCGCTAAGAAGAATGCCCATGTCGTGGCAATTCCACCCAGAAGGTAATGGGTTACTCCTACAGCGCGTCCTTGTATAATGCTCAAGGCTCTAGGCTGAGTAGCAGGAGCAACTTTTAATTTGTTATGAGCCCAAACGATAGATTCAATGAGTTCTTGCCAATAACCACGGCCGCTGAATAAAAACATTAAACTGAAGGCCCAGACAAAATGAGCACCTAAGAAAAAAAGACCATATGCAGATAATGAAGAACCATAAGACTGAATGACTTGCGATGCCTGTGCCCACAAGAAATCTCGAAGCCACCCATTAATCGTAATGGAACTCTGTGCAAAGTTTCCCCCTGTAATATGAGTTACCACCCCTTGATCACTTATAGTACCCCAAACATCCGACTGCATTTTCCAACTGAAATGGAAAATGACTACCGAAATTGCATTGTACATCCAGAATAAACCTAAGAAAACATGATCCCAGGCGGATACTTGACATGTTCCCCCTCGGCCAGGCCCATCGCAAGGAAAGCGAAAACCTAGATTTGCTTTATCGGGTATCAAACGGGAACTCCGAGCAAATAAAACACCTTTCAAAAGTATTAATACAGTCACATGTATGGTAAATGCATGAATGTGATGGACTAAAAAATCTGCGGTTCCTAATGGAATAGGTAACAAAGCCACTTTGCCACCTACTGCTACTAACTCGCCGCCTCCCCACGTTAAGCTAGTACTTGTTGTTGCACCAGGAGCTGTTACGCCAGGCGCAGTAGCATGGATATTTTGTACCCATTGAGCAAAGATAGGTTGTAATTGTATGGCAGTATCCGAAAACATATCTTGTGGACGGCCTAAAGCACTCATGGTATCATTATGAATGTACAAGCCAAAACTGTGAAAACCTAGAAATATACATACCCAGTTAAGGTGGGATATGATTGCATCGCGGTGTCTAAGGACGCGATCTAATAGATCGTTGTATCGAGTAGTTGGATCATAGTCTCTTACCATAAAAATTGCTGCATGTGCAGCAGCACCGACTATTAGAAATCCGCCAATCCACATGTGGTGTGTGAACAAGGAAAGTTGTGTACCATAGTCAGTAGCTAGGTATGGATAGGGAGGCATAGAATACATATGATGAGCTACAACAATGGTTGTAGAGCCTAGCATAGCTAGGTTAAGAGATAATTGAGCATGCCATGACGTTGTTAAGATTTCATAAAGACCCTTATGGCCTTGTCCTGTAAATGGGCCCTTGTGAGCCTCCAAAATATCTTTAAGTCCATGGCCAATACCCCAATTGGTCCTATACATATGACCTGCGATTAGGAAAAGAATAGCAATAGCTAAATGATGGTGCGCAATATCGGTCAGCCAGAGACCACCGGTTACTGGATCTAGTCCTCCGCGAAAAGTCAGAAATTCTGCGTATTTGGACCAATTTAAAGTGAAAAAAGGGGTTGCTCCTTCGGCAAAACTAGGATAAAGTTGAGCCAAAAGGTCCCGATTCAAGATAAATTCATGAGGAAGTGGTATCTCTTTAGGATCCACCCCAGCGTCAAGAAATTGGTTAATTGGTAAAGATACATGAATTTGGTGCCCCGCCCAAGAAAGAGACCCAAGTCCTAATAATCCCGCTAAGTGGTGATTCAACATGGATTCTACATCTTGGAACCAGGCCAATTTGGGAGCGGCTTTGTGATAATGGAACCAACCAGCAAAAAGCATTAACGCTGCAAAAATCAATGCACCAATTGCAGTACAATAGAGTTGTAATTCACTAGTTATTCCAGATGCTCGCCAAAGCTGAAAAAAACCAGAGGTTATTTGGATTCCTCGGAAACCCCCGCCTACATCACCATTCAATATTTCTTGCCCTACTATAGGCCAAACTACCTGAGCACTGGGTCCAATGTGAGTAGGATCACTTAGCCATGCTTCATAATTGGAAAAACGGGCGCCATGAAAGTACATGCCACTCAACCAAAGAAAGATAATGGAAAGTTGCCCGAAATGAGCACTAAAGACTTTTCGAGAAATCTCCTCCAAATCACCAGTATGACTATCGAAATCGTGAGCATCAGCATGTAGGTTCCAGATCCAAGTGGTAGTATCAGGGCCCTTAGCTAGTGTTCTTGAGAAATGGCCGGGTCTGGCCCATTCCTCAAAAGATGTTTTTACAGGATCCCTATCCACAACAATTTTTACTTCTGGTTCCGGCGAACGAATAATCATTAAGTCCTCCTCTTTCCGGACAAGACATACAAAGAGACCCGCCAACTGTCTTTTTAGTGAATCTTTGAAAGATATATATTTTGAAAGATAGATTTTGAAAGATAGATTTTGAAAGATAGATATTGTGATTAGTTCTTTTCTTTACTATCTACCATCCTTCTATTTTTTTTTTAGTTATTCACTGGAGCAATTATATATTGAAGTCAATCCGAGGCAAGTGTTCGGGTCTATTATGACATAAAGATTAGGTGCCTAACGGACATTGTTTATCTTGAAAAACAAATATTTCTCGACGTAAGAAAAAAATCTTTTTTATTTTTAATTTAAGAAACTAGTGTATTTTTTTTGAGGGCATAAGCTCCTATCTATATCTACTTTCCTTGAGCATAATATAGGGTTTTTTATTTGATTCTAAATTCCAAGATAACTCATTAGAATTATTAATAAGATGGTCCTAATATATTAGCAATATTTAGATTGCCCCCTCTTTTTATTCACTTTATTACTTCTATTCTAGACCCTATCCCTATGGTTTATTCTTATGAAATATCATATAAAATAGAAGGTATAAGAAATGGATATAATGAAATTCTTGATTCGATCTTACGACCTAATTTATTTGATTAATGGATCAACAACCAAACCACCCATTTTATGAAAAAGAAGGAGCATGGTCTTATTCAAATTCAAAGCGCTTCGTAATCTTCAACCAGTTCTGTGCTTCAATATAATTTCCCGGAGTAAGCGCTATAGCTTGTTTCCAATATTCAGCAGCTTGATCAAACCAAGCTTCCGCAATTTCCGAATCACCCTGTAGAATGGCCTGTTCTCCTCGGTCGGAATAGGAAGTTCCTTCCCTTAGAACCGTACTTGAGAGTTTCCTACCTCATACGGCTCAGAAATTGCTATCTGAATTTCCCCTATCTTAACTGAATTCGATTTATCAAAAATCGATCCAATTTGTTCTTGGGTTAAGCAGAAGAAATTAATTACCTAAGTTTCAAACCCTAATTTTTATCAATAATCAGTTTGATCTTTTTTCCCACCTTCAGAAGAATGAAGCATAGATAGATATAGAGCCTTCGTTCAAATTTTCTGAGAGGTAACTATCCCGGTTTCATATATGAAATCTCTATAGAATCCTTGAAAAAGACTTTTTTCCATAAGAAAGAAAAAAGAACTTACTATCTTTGGGATCTGATACTACACCGCTGCTTAATCCCTTAGTGGATCGGCTCTATTACATAAGCGGATTCCTAAATTTTGCCCCATATCATGGGATAAGTAAGCAGTTTTTTTTAGTTGTATCGACCCAGTCGCTCACTAATTGATCTTTACGGTGCTTTCTCTATCAATTTGAGAAACTTTATCCATAGAGTAGTAGTATAGGCCATACTTTCTTCGTTTTTTGATTCTCGTGAAGTGTCCTTCCTTCCTACAGCTGATAGGGAAAAATCGTTGTTTTTACGATCCCTATGTAGAAAGCCCTTTTTTTCTAGTATTTACTAGAAAATTTGATCCTCTCTTTTTTTTTTTTCTTTCTATAGTGGAGATAGTCGCACGTAATGACAGATCACGGCCATATTATTAAAAGCTTGCGGTAAGAAGGGGTTTCGTTCTAGTGCCCGGAAATAATATTCCAAAGCCTTTGTATGCTCTCCATTGCTTGTGTGTATAAGGCCTATGTTATAGAGTATATAACTTCGATCATAGGGATCGATTTCTAGTCGCGTAGCTTCATAATAATTTTGCAAAGCTTCCGCATAATTTCCTTCGGATTGAGCCAACATCCGTTACGGTCGTTCATTCTATTCAAAAAATCTCCGTTCCAAAACCGTACATGAGGTTTTCATCTCATACGGCTCCTCCCTTCTGTACATAATAGTACTAAGCGAAATAATCTATAGAATCAAAATAGAATTAGTCCCGTCTCATTATGAACCGAAAGGGGCTGGTATTTTTCCAAGAAATCTCTAGCCAACCTTCCCACAAGAGGTTTTTCTTAACACCAATGAATTCTATTAATGCTAGAGGAAAACGATAGCTCCAATAATTTCTTTGTTCTCAACGCCTCCTATTTAGAGGAATTAGCTACTTCAACGATCTTTGATGGTTATAGGGGTATCCAAAGTACAAACCTGATGGTTGTTTGTTATCCCAACCATTCTTCCCAGCCCTGATACCGATCAGGAAAGGGGTAATTTCTAACAAAGTTTTTCTCTTGTTGATTCCTATTTCTAGGTGTAGTGCTTTTCTCCCCTATGCTGCCTACGGATACTAATAGAGTAGGATTGGCCTGTAATCCATACCATACCATATCCTGTAGGTGTAACCTTTCGCTCAATACTCAAATCTACAATTGAAGTATCTGAAGCCGCATCAATCGAGGATACACGACGGAAGGAATTGTTAGTTCGCCTCACCTTCCCGAAGCGTGGGTTTGTTTGCTTTACAAATTTGGTTCTCTCTATGCCAACCCCCCTCTCTTTTTCGTAAGACTGAGGTATAGGTAGGGCTAAAAAAAAGCAAAAAAAAGAGTCAAATCGCACCATCTCTATAATAAGTAAATGCCTTTTTTTCTCCTGAGGTTGTCGGAATTATTCGCAATAAAATATTGGCTACAATTGAGGAGGTCTTATCAATGAAATTTCCATTTCCACGGGATCTAGGCATAATTCCCAACCCATTCTATATAGAATTGTTTTCATTCCTTCACAAAATAACATAAAAACAAACACATTCGATTCTTATAATTATAAATAGATTGATCCATATGCTCTACTCTAAATCCATATGCTTTAAATGGATAAGAGAGATATGGATTTTCCGCTCAGCTCAAATTGTATCCTTTTCCTTCTGCTTGGACACGAAGAGATATGAAATATTTGACTAAGACTGGATTTCATTCCACTTTCCTATTTCTGAACAACAACTTATGTTATCAACTATTTCGTGTTTTCAAAGTTATTAATTGTCTCATACCCTATTTTTGATTTCGATAGTATGGTGTAGCGTATCTTATGCAAACGGAATTCTAAGGTTTCTTTATTTTATTATGCAATAAGAAGAATTCTTCCATTTTCTTTTTCTTTAGTTGCGGGAAAACCCAAATTAAAACTTTTATTTTATAGCGAGCGCAATTTCTAGTAAAAAATCCTGTATCCTTCCACTTAGATCAAAAGGAATTTTTCCAATAGAACTATGGAACCCCCGAGTGGTTGCGGTTGTACCTGTACTGCAGGAATAAGAAAACTCGCTATTCACTCAGTTTATTTTCCATAATAAGTTATGTAGGAGAGATGGCCGAGCGGTTCAAGGCGTAGCATTGGAACTGCTATGTAGACTTTTGTTTACCGAGGGTTCGAATCCCTCTCTTTCCGTTTTTCTTAATTCATCAACGTTAAGGATCACAATGTATCAAATCAAATAACAATTTTTTCCAGCAATAATATAATATCTTATATTATCTTATTTTGATTTAATAGAAATTAGAAATTCTCTATAGCAAATTACTGTGGTATGTAAAATACACATAGAGGAAAAAAGAAAAAAGGATCCTAATCCTAGGGTTAATCAATTTTAGCTAGTTGATGGGAAAATACAAATTAATGGTAATGGTCTTAGGGCGATTTAGTTCGGGGAAAGGGGAAGGGGAAGAAAATTCTATGAACCTTTCCTTTTTTCGTTAAGTTCAAGTCTGACGAGAGTAATATTCTACAACTAACAACTCATTTATTTTGAGACCGACCCACTTCCTATCTAGGATTTTATTTACTAGTCCTTTATATTCCAACGTGTCAATCGCCAAATGCTTTGGCAATTTCCCCGGGTCCGATGAAGCAATATAATTTTGAACCAGACCTTTTGATCTTTGGTTATCTTTCGTAGTAATAATATCTCGGGGTTTGCAACGAAAACTTGGTATATTGACTATACGACCATTAACTAAAATATGTCTATGGTTGACTAATTGGCGGGCCCCAGGAATGGTTGAAGCCATACCCAATCGAAAAAGGATATTATCCAAACGCATTTCAAGTAATTGTAGTAAAACCTGGCCTGTTGACCTTTTTGCTTTTCCAGCGATATGTACATATCTAAGTAATTGTCGTTCTGTCAGACCATAATGAAAACGCAATTTCTGTTTTTCTTGAAGACGAATACGATATTGCTCCTTTTTCCCAGAATTGAATTTTTTTTTAAGATTACTTCCGGATTTAGGTGTTTTTCTAGTGAGTCCTGGTAAAGCTCCCAGACGGCGTATTTTTTTTAAACGAGGTCCTCGATAACGGGACATGAAGACTCCTTTTTTTATTTTATTGAAATTTCATTTTACACAATTAATTTCATTGTATTTACATTACAGAATACATCGAAATTAAAACTGAATTAAACTACAGGATAAACAGAGTAAAATCAACTAAAGTACCCCAAAAAATGGAATTTCATCAAAATCTTTTTTTTTTGTATATATATTATTTATTTTATTGTTTTGTATCTAGCAAAATTGTAAGGTAAAAAACATAAAAGATCCTGGATTCTCCATTTAATTCGGAAAAAAAGAGATTCTTGTTCGTAGAACATCGATAGAGAAAAAAAAGCCGACTATCGGATTTGAACCGATGACCCTCGCATTACAAATGCGATGCTCTAACCTCTGAGCTAAGTGGGCTTACATAACGGAAATAGTGTAACAAATAGAAATAGGTATAGTATAGGAAATCCGTAAAATCTCAGATATTAGTTATTAATCTTAGCTATTAACTAGTTCTAAATTTGAAGTTATACTTATAAAAATAAAAAAATACTAAAACTTCTTAAAGATAAAGTTAGCTTGATATGCTTAACTATAGGATATTAAAAAATAAAATTATAGAATTTATTGGTATTTTCATTCGATCATTATAGACTTTATTATTTGTTAATAATTTGAGGATTAATATTTCACTAAGGGGAACATAGAGTCAGAGTAAATAAAATTGCTAATTCTGATTAGAAAAAAAGAATAAATATCAAGCGTTATAGTATAATTTTGAATACTATAAAAAAGTAAGACGGGAGGTGGGGGAGATAAAAACTTTTGGATATATTGATTCGGATTGAATTGCAAATACATCAAGGATAGAATCAATTCAATTCTGAATTGCAATAAGCAAGCGAGGTCTCTCAAATAGAGTCGAACTGAACTGCTAGACTACGTTGAGTGATGAACTCAATGATTCAAAAAAAAAACTAAGAGATGGATGAAATTACACAAGGAATCCTGGTCTCAAAGAAGAGGGAAATGGGGATATGGCGAAATCGGTAGACGCTACGGACTTGATTGTATTGAGCCTTGGTATGGAAACCTGCTAAGTGGTAACTTCCAAATTCAGAGAAACCCTGGAATTAAAAAAGGGCAATCCTGAGCCAAATCCGTGTTTTGAGAAAACAAGGGGTTCTCGAACTAGAATACAAAGGAAAAGGATAGGTGCAGAGACTCAATGGAAGCTGTTCTAACGAATCGAGTTAATTACGTTGTGTTGTTAGTGGAATTCCTTCTAGTTCTAAATTAGAGAAAGAGGGGTTTTATACCTTATACATTTAATAAACACGTATAGATACTGACATAGCAAACGATTAATCACAGAACTCATATTATATTCTAATTATAATATAGGTTCTTTATCTTTTTTAAAAATGAAATTAGAAATGATAATGATTATGAAATAAAAAACTCATATCATAATTTTTTTTTTTCATTATTGTGAATCCACTCCAATCGAATATTGAATAATCAAATTCTTCAATTAAAATTCAAAGTTTTCGAGATCTTTAAAAAAGTGGATTAATCGGACGAGGACAAAGAGAGAGTCCCATTCTACATGTCAATACTGACAACAATGAAATTTCTAGTAAAAGGAAAATCCGTCGACTTTATAAGTTGTGAGGGTTCAAGTCCCTCTATCCCCAAATCCTCTTTTATTCCCTAACTATACTATATTATTATTATTTATCCTCTTTTTTTTTTTCTTTTTATCAATGCACTTTTTTTTCTTTTTATCAATGCAATGGGTTTAAGATTCATTAGCTTTCTCATTCTACTCTTTCACAAAGGAATGCGAAGAGAACTCAATGGATCTTATCCTATTCATTGAATAGATTTCTTTTTTATTAGAGTATCGGCAAGAAATCTTGGTTATTCACTCTATTTTTAAGTTTTATTTAAGTAAACCATGCACAATGCATAGGACTACCCCCCCCATTTTCAAATTTAAAATTTGAAATACTTTAATTAATTTTTAGTCCTTTTAATTGACATAGATACAAATACTCTACTAGGATGATGCACAAGAAAAGGTCAGGATAGCTCAGTTGGTAGAGCAGAGGACTGAAAATCCTCGTGTCACCAGTTCAAATCTGGTTCCTGGCAGAGAAAAAAAAAAAAAAGATCCACCGAATAGGTATTGATCCAAATACCTCGAGATGGATTGTGATACATATTCATTAATAATATTTATTCATCTAAGTGGATAAATCTATAATATAAATATAGAGGCACTTCTTTTTCTTTTTAAAGAAGTTTTAAAATATATCTTTTCTTTATGATAAAGAAGGGGGTGAGATTCCCCTTTATTTTTTTGCGTTTCTTAATTTTGTATTCCGCTATTCCGACGAATATTTTTTTAGTCTTGCTTATCTTTATCTTATCTTATTTTCCTAGTTGTGCTAAGTAATGTGCGCGGTACAAAGTTCCTGGTAGAGAACTTCTTTGAGTCATCCTATTTTTCTGTTCATATGAAGGAAATTAATATGCGATTTTCAAAATAGGGGAATCCAAATGAAACCCTTTTTTTGCTCAGTCTATCTGGAATGCTTTTTGTATAATTAGGAATTAATTATAAATAGGTATTCCGTTTCATCTAGGAAAAGAACCTAAAAATATTCCTTGACTTGAATAAAATCTGGAGTTGTGTTGTATAAGTGAGCATGAATTTCTTATCATTCAATGAGCATCTTGTATTTCATAAAAATTGGGGGTTATATAATCCTTACGTAAGGGCCAGCCTATCCAACTTTCAGGCATTAGGATACGTTTAAGGCGCGGATGATTATCATAAGAGATTCCCACCATATCATAAGATTCGCGTTCTTGAAAATCGGCACTTCTCCAAATCCAGAAGACAGACGGAATTCTAGGATTATCCTTTTGGGCAAAGACTTTTATGCAGACTTCTTCTGGATTATCTATACCATATTGTATTCTCGTAAGATGATACACGCTAGCTAAAGATCCACCGGGTGCTACATCATAAGCACATTGGGAGCGTAAATAATTGTAACCATATACATATAAAATGACAGCAATGGAATCCCAATCCCCTGCTTTTATTTGTAAAGTCTCTATTCCTCGGTGATCAAAGCCCAAAGATCTATGAACCACCTCATGTTTGACTAGCCAATTAGATAACCAACCCTGCTGCATTGTCTTCATCTCTCCCTCTTTGTATAAATATTTCACATTTCGGATGCAAGTTTGAAAGATTGCCCTGCTTTTTATTTTTCTACACAAAAGAGCCCCTCTCCTAATTCACTAATTTGTAGGAAGGTACTGAACTTTTGGATTTGAAAAAAGTTTCAGAAGATATATCTAATGTAGATGGTGATTGATAGAGCAATTCTTGCTCATAAGTTCCTGTATGAGTACTGCGCCTAACATAAAGCTTGTGACTGGTAGTAAAACATCTATTTTTATTTTGAGATAGAGTTTGATCCTCAACTATTTCTCGCGATATCTTCTTACGAAGTTTTGTTAGGGCATCTATAACTGCCTCCGGTTTAGGTGGGCAGCCCGGCAAGTAGACATCCACAGGAATTAACTTATCAACTCCCCGAACAGTACTATAGGAATCCGTACTGAACATTCCCCCTGTAATAGTACAGGCTCCCATAGCAATGACGTATTTTGGTTCAGGCATTTGCTCGTATAATCTCACTAAAGAGGGAGCCATTTTCATTGTTACCGTACCGGCTGTTAAAATTAGGTCTGCTTGCCTAGGACTTGATCTTGGTACCAATCCATAACGATCAAAGTCGAATCGTGAGCCTATTAATGAAGCAAATTCAATGAAACAACAACTGGTACCGTATAGAAGGGGCCATAAACTGGAGAGTCTTGACCAATTCGAAAGATCATTTGGTGTAGTTGAAATAACAGAATTGGAACTTGTTTGGTCAAGTAAGGGAAACTCAATCAAATTCATAACTGTCTCAATAGAATCTTTTCCTTCTTTTTTTTTGTCTAAATATTCAGTTAAGACCATTCCAAGGCTCCTTTTCGCCATGCATAAACTAAACCAACAACTAAGATAAGCACGAAAATCAAAGCTTCGATAAAAACGGATACACCCAATACGTCGAAACTCATTGCCCAAGGGTATAGAAAGACGGTTTCCACATCAAAAACAACAAAAACGAGCGCAAACATATAATAGCGTATTCGGAATTGTACCCAAGCCCCTCCCATGGGTTCTATACCCGATTCATAACTAGAAAGCTTCTCTGGTCCTTCACTAACCGGGGCTAAAAGTCCTGAAATCGAAAATGCCAAAATAGGAATAAGGCTTGCTATTATTAGAAATGTCCAAAAAATATCATATTCGTGAAGCAGAAACATAATGTACTCCCATTAATGTGGAATAGGCGGAACTTAAATTAGTCAATTCAATTCAGCATTGTCAATTTATCCAGAACTTCTCTCTTTTCCTCGGTGAAACAAGAATCTTTTTTGTTCAAACAAAAGCGCTTAGTTTAAGTTTAGCCTTTGTTTCCTCTGTGCTGCATCTTCTTTAAAGATTCATCCAATGGAATCCCAACTCCCTTTCTTTTGGATTTCCATTCTATTTAGATATGGTGTATGTAGATCTAATTCTTATATAAAGAAAACTTTCTCGTTTCACTTTGTCTCGCTTTCTCTAGAATCTCTAGAAAAAAGAATAGCTCTATCCTTTATTTAATATTTAATAATAAAATAATAAGAGACTATTAAATAAAAATGAGAATACTACTAAATTAGAACCTAATTAAGATAGTAGGACTAATCTATGCAGTATAATTAATGAGAAGTAATACTATAAAATAAAAATAAAGAACTCTATTTCAGAACTATGAGACAGAATATTCTGTTTTCTTATTTACTCTTTACTTTATTTTTTCTATTTAAAGTTGATCAATTTACATAATGTATCTATAAACAAAGTAATAAATATACTTAAAACAAAGTAGGAATTCGCAAAATGGATAAAATCATTGCAGTTATTATAGGGAAGTCTAGAGATATCCTATTTGAAGGAGGACGGGATTCAAATCAGGGAAAGGATCCTTTCTTCTATTGATTTGATAGAAATTCGTTTTTCTTTTCCTGTCTGTATGATTTTGATTTTCGATGAATGAGCCTTTGGTAATGCTTTTATCTCTATTCTATGTCGCAGGCGCCTATCCAGTCTATAAACAAATACTAATGAGAAAATGAAAACTATACTAAACTAAAGAAAACATAGGATAGAGATCCTAAAATCTAAAAAAGGGCATATTAGGGCTATACGGATTCGAACCGTAGACCTTCTCGGTAAAACAGATCAAACGGATTATTATCGAAATGATTTGAACTGTTTCAAAGACCCAACATGCATTTTTTTGCATTGGGCTCTTTCATAAACTGATTTAAAGATCAGTTAGTCCACCATAGTTTTTCTTTACGGAAAGATAATGAGATGGCTCCCTGTGCTCTGATTGATTTTTTGTATTATGATCTATCTAGGAGCAATACCAAAGTGTTTCAAAGGAGGATTACCTTGACTTAGGTCTGCCTCCGGTCTAAATTAAATCAACCTAAGTGAAATGGAGTCTCTATCGTTCCACTGCAAGAGTTAACTATGAGACTTCATACACCTTAAAGTTCATAGAACGAAAAGAAGTTTTTTGGAGGCCCTTATCCTCATTACGCCTAGCATTTAGTGGGCTGGATATTTACCTTATCAACTAGCAAATCCATAAGGGTTCTATTTGATTAGGCACCTGAATTGGCACCTGAATCGGACTGAACCGACTGTTTGTCAGGCTACTGTTCTCCTATTCTCTCGAATCTATGAAGTAAGACATTGATTTTGCAATAAGATCGATTATGTTCATTGCATAATAAGCTCCTTTGAAAAGCATTGGCGCACGTGTAAACGAGTTGCTCTACCGAACTGAGCTATAGCCCTTATCAGAGATATCTTAACATATAGATAATTTCTTGTCAAGATGAATATTTTCTAATGCCAGAGGATACCCCTTTGATCTGTATCTGTTTAGTATTTAGTTTAGTATTTAGTATATAACAGACCAATAACAGAGCGGTATTGCTTAGAAAAGGGATTCAATATATAATCGATCGAAGTAATGGGTCTTCCTTTGTGGTGATAAATTGCCTACTTAACTCAGTGGTTAGAGTATTGCTTTCATACGGCGGGAGTCATTGGTTCAAATCCAATAGTAGGTAAGTAGGTAGAAAAATTACTAGATAGCATTGGACTTACTTCGCTTCGCTATCTAATAACTTTTTCTACCCCTCTTCCCTTTTTCTTTGTATCAACTATAAACCACTGGATTGTCTTCAATTGGATGGGGGAATCCAATTGACAGCCTCGATTCGTATCCTAGCTCGTCTGAGAGCGAGCTTCGCTTCAACCAAATCTTTCGTACCCTCAGCTTTACTCAAGTTAGCTTCGGCTATTTCAAGTGCCTTTTGAGCTTCTTCCGGATCAATATCACTACCCAGTTCCGCATCATTTCCTAAAATGATGATCTCATTATTAACTATTCTCGCAAAACCGCTCCACAGAATCGCTGTTAACCATTGGTCGTTGAGGAGGCGTATTCTCAAAGGACCCATATCTACTGCTGTGTTAATGGGGGCGTGGTTTGGTAATACGCCAATTTGGCCACTATTAGTGGATAAAATGATTTCTTTCACTTCACAATCCCAAATAATTCGCTTAGGAGTCAGTACATAAAGATTTAATTTCATTTCTTCGATTTGTTCTCCTCTTCTAAGGTTATAGCTTTCGTGCTAGCTTCATCGATGTTACCCACCAAATAAAAAGCCTGTTCAGGTAGGCCGTCTAATTCTCCGGAAAGGATTAGTTGAAATCCCCTAATAGTTTCCGCAAGAGCAACATACTTTCCTGGAGAACCAGTAAAAACTTCTGCCACAAAGAACGGTTGTGATAAGAAACGCTCAATTTTTCTTGCTCTTGCTACAGTTAAACGATCCTCTTCCGATAATTCATCCAAGCCAAGAATTGCGATAATGTCCTGAAGTTCTTTGTAACGTTGTAAAGTTTCCTTAACTCTTTGCGCAGTTTCATAATGTTCGTTGCCAACGATCCGAGGCTGTAACATAGTCGAGGTTGAATCTAAAGGATCTACTGCTGGATAAATACCCTTGGAAGCTAATCCTCTGGAAAGTACGGTAGTAGCATCCAAATGTGCAAATGTTGTGGCAGGGGCAGGGTCGGTCAAATCGTCTGCAGGTACATAAACTGCTTGAATCGAAGTTATAGATCCCTTTTTAGTAGAAGCAATTCTTTCTTGCAAAGAACCCATTTCTGTACTAAGAGTAGGTTGATAACCCACTGCGGAGGGCATTCTCCCTAATAAAGCGGATACCTCTGATCCTGCTTGAACAAAACGAAAGATATTATCGATAAATAAAAGCACGTCTTGCTTATTAACATCTCGGAAATATTCCGCCATAGTTAGGGCAGTTAAACCAACTCTCATACGAGCTCCCGGTGGTTCATTCATTTGGCCATAGACTAGAGCTACCTTTGATTCCTCAATATTTTTTTCATTAATTACTCCGGATTCCTTCATTTCCATATAAAGATCATTTCCTTCACGAGTCCGTTCCCCTACTCCACCGAATACGGATACGCCCCCATGAGCTTTAGCAATGTTATTGATTAATTCCATGATCAGTACTGTTTTACCTACTCCAGCCCCCCCAAATAGTCCTATTTTTCCTCCACGTCGATAAGGAGCTAAAAGATCGACGACCTTAATACCTGTTTCAAAGATGGATAATTTCGTATCTAACTCGATAAAGGCAGGCGCAGATCTATGAATAGGGAACGTTGCACTACTATCTACAGGACCCAAATTGTCAACAGGCTCCCCAAGAACGTTGAAAATTCGTCCGAGAGTAGCTCCACCGACCGGAACACTGAGAGGAGCTCCCGTGTCAATCACTTCCATTCCTCTCATCAACCCGTCCGTAGCACTCATAGCTACAGCTCTAACTCGATTATTTCCTAATAATTGTTGTACCTCACAAGTCACATTAATTTGCTTATCGGCAGTGTCTCTACTCTGGACTACCAAAGCGTTATAAATATAAGGTAACTTGCCTGGGGGAAAAGTGACATCCAGCACGGGTCCAATAATTTGATCGATACGACCTGTACTTTTTTCTTCAATTGTGGAAACCCCGGGAGGAGAAGTAGTAGGATTGGTTCTCATAATTATCACATAATTATAAAAAAAGGAATTTGTCGAAATTTTTCTTTTTTTATTGTTGAATAATGCCAAATCAAATCAAAAAAAATCCAAAAGTAAAAAGGAAATGAATTAGTTAATTCAATAAGAGAGAAAAGGGGACCAGGACTTGATTTCGTTGCCCAAGCGAATCCCATTCAATCGTTTACTCATGGAATGAGTCCATTGGAAAGTTCAATCAATCTTTTTTTTCATATACATTTTGCCTTTTGTGGAGGATCTGTGCCTACTCTACTTTCCTATCTAGGACTTCGATATACAAAATATATACTACTGTGAAGCATAGATTGCTGTCAACAAAGAATTTTATTAGTATTTAGTTAGGTATTTGCATTCAAAATAAGAAAAGAGAACTATTAAGAACTTGTAAAATAAGGATTAGGAATTAATTTGGGTTGCGCTATATCTATCAAAGAGTATACAATAATTATGGATTTGGTAAATCAAATCCATGGTTTAATAACGAACCGTGTTAACTTACCATAACAACAACTCAATTCCTATCGAATTCCTATATTGGAATTCCTATAGGATAGAACATACACAGGGTGTACGCATTATATATGAATGAAACATATTCATTAACCTAAGCATGCCCTCAATTTTCTTTAATGAGTTGATATTATATTAATTGAATATCCTTTTTGTTTTACGAGATTTTTGCTAAAGTTTCATTTACGCCTAATTAACATCGAGTAGACCCTGTTATTGTGAGAATTCTTAATTCAAGAGTTATAGGGAGGGACTTATGTCACCACAAACAGAAACTAAAGCAGGTGTTGGATTTCAAGCTGGTGTTAAAGATTATAAATTGACTTACTACACCCCAGAGTATGAAACTAAGGATACTGATATCTTGGCAGCATTCCGAGTAAGTCCTCAGCCTGGGGTTCCGCCCGAAGAAGCAGGGGCTGCAGTAGCTGCCGAATCTTCTACTGGTACATGGACAACTGTTTGGACTGATGGACTTACCAGTCTTGATCGTTACAAAGGACGATGCTATCACATCGAGCCTGTTGCTGGGGAAGACAACCAATGGATCTGTTATGTAGCTTATCCATTAGACCTATTTGAAGAGGGTTCCGTTACTAACATGTTTACTTCCATTGTAGGTAACGTATTTGGTTTCAAAGCCCTACGTGCTCTACGTTTGGAGGATCTACGAATTCCCCCTACTTATTCAAAAACTTTCCAAGGCCCGCCTCATGGTATCCAAGTTGAAAGAGATAAGTTGAACAAGTACGGTCGTCCTTTATTGGGATGTACTATTAAACCAAAATTGGGATTATCCGCAAAAAATTATGGTAGAGCGTGTTATGAGTGTCTACGTGGTGGACTTGATTTTACCAAAGATGATGAAAACGTAAACTCACAACCATTTATGCGCTGGAGAGACCGTTTTGTCTTTTGTGCCGAAGCTATTTATAAATCACAGGCCGAAACCGGTGAAATCAAGGGGCATTACTTGAATGCGACTGCGGGTACATGTGAAGAAATGATTAAGAGAGCTGTATTTGCAAGAGAATTAGGGGTTCCTATTGTAATGCATGACTACTTAACTGGGGGATTCACCGCAAATACTACTTTGGCTCATTATTGCCGCGACAATGGCCTACTTCTTCACATTCACCGTGCAATGCATGCAGTTATTGATAGACAGAAAAATCATGGTATGCATTTCCGTGTATTAGCTAAAGCATTGCGTATGTCTGGGGGAGATCATATCCACTCCGGTACAGTAGTAGGTAAGTTAGAAGGGGAACGCGAA
>NW_028259832.1:0-30569 GCF_056163025.1 Triticum urartu | reverse complement strand
TTCCTGGGGCCCCCGCCAATTAGTCAACCATAGACATATTTTAGTTAATGGTCGTATAGTCAATATACCAAGTTTTCGTTGCAAACCCCGAGATATTATTACTACGAAAGATAACCAAAGATCAAAAGGTCTGGTTCAAAATTATATTGCTTCATCGGACCCGGGGAAATTGCCAAAGCATTTGGCGATTGACACGTTGGAATATAAAGGACTAGTAAATAAAATCCTAGATAGGAAGTGGGTCGGTCTCAAAATAAATGAGTTGTTAGTTGTAGAATATTACTCTCGTCAGACTTGAACTTAACGAAAAAAGGAAAGGTTCATAGAATTTTCTTCCCCTTCCCCTTTCCCCGAACTAAATCGCCCTAAGACCATTACCATTAATTTGTATTTTCCCATCAACTAGCTAAAATTGATTAACCCTAGGATTAGGATCCTTTTTTCTTTTTTCCTCTATGTGTATTTTACATACCACAGTAATTTGCTATAGAGAATTTCTAATTTCTATTAAATCAAAATAAGATAATATAAGATATTATATTATTGCTGGAAAAAATTGTTATTTGATTTGATACATTGTGATCCTTAACGTTGATGAATTAAGAAAAACGGAAAGAGAGGGATTCGAACCCTCGGTAAACAAAAGTCTACATAGCAGTTCCAATGCTACGCCTTGAACCGCTCGGCCATCTCTCCTACATAACTTATTATGGAAAATAAACTGAGTGAATAGCGAGTTTTCTTATTCCTGCAGTACAGGTACAACCGCAACCACTCGGGGGTTCCATAGTTCTATTGGAAAAATTCCTTTTGATCTAAGTGGAAGGATACAGGATTTTTTACTAGAAATTGCGCTCGCTATAAAATAAAAGTTTTAATTTGGGTTTTCCCGCAACTAAAGAAAAAGAAAATGGAAGAATTCTTCTTATTGCATAATAAAATAAAGAAACCTTAGAATTCCGTTTGCATAAGATACGCTACACCATACTATCGAAATCAAAAATAGGGTATGAGACAATTAATAACTTTGAAAACACGAAATAGTTGATAACATAAGTTGTTGTTCAGAAATAGGAAAGTGGAATGAAATCCAGTCTTAGTCAAATATTTCATATCTCTTCGTGTCCAAGCAGAAGGAAAAGGATACAATTTGAGCTGAGCGGAAAATCCATATCTCTCTTATCCATTTAAAGCATATGGATTTAGAGTAGAGCATATGGATCAATCTATTTATAATTATAAGAATCGAATGTGTTTGTTTTTATGTTATTTTGTGAAGGAATGAAAACAATTCTATATAGAATGGGTTGGGAATTATGCCTAGATCCCGTGGAAATGGAAATTTCATTGATAAGACCTCCTCAATTGTAGCCAATATTTTATTGCGAATAATTCCGACAACCTCAGGAGAAAAAAAGGCATTTACTTATTATAGAGATGGTGCGATTTGACTCTTTTTTTGCTTTTTTTTAGCCCTACCTATACCTCAGTCTTACGAAAAAGAGAGGGGGGTTGGCATAGAGAGAACCAAATTTGTAAAGCAAACAAACCCACGCTTCGGGAAGGTGAGGCGAACTAACAATTCCTTCCGTCGTGTATCCTCGATTGATGCGGCTTCAGATACTTCAATTGTAGATTTGAGTATTGAGCGAAAGGTTACACCTACAGGATATGGTATGGTATGATTACAGGCCAATCCTACTCTATTAGTATCCGTAGGCAGCATAGGGGAGAAAAGCACTACACCTAGAAATAGGAATCAACAAGAGAAAAACTTTGTTAGAAATTACCCCTTTCCTGATCGGTATCAGGGCTGGGAAGAATGGTTGGGATAACAAACAACCATCAGGTTTGTACTTTGGATACCCCTATAACCATCAAAGATCGTTGAAGTAGCTAATTCCTCTAAATAGGAGGCGTTGAGAACAAAGAAATTATTGGAGCTATCGTTTTCCTCTAGCATTAATAGAATTCATTGGTGTTAAGAAAAACCTCTTGTGGGAAGGTTGGCTAGAGATTTCTTGGAAAAATACCAGCCCCTTTCGGTTCATAATGAGACGGGACTAATTCTATTTTGATTCTATAGATTATTTCGCTTAGTACTATTATGTACAGAAGGGAGGAGCCGTATGAGATGAAAACCTCATGTACGGTTTTGGAACGGAGATTTTTTGAATAGAATGAACGACCGTAACGGATGTTGGCTCAATCCGAAGGAAATTATGCGGAAGCTTTGCAAAATTATTATGAAGCTACGCGACTAGAAATCGATCCCTATGATCGAAGTTATATACTCTATAACATAGGCCTTATACACACAAGCAATGGAGAGCATACAAAGGCTTTGGAATATTATTTCCGGGCACTAGAACGAAACCCCTTCTTACCGCAAGCTTTTAATAATATGGCCGTGATCTGTCATTACGTGCGACTATCTCCACTATAGAAAGAAAAAAAAAAAAAGAGAGGATCAAATTTTCTAGTAAATACTAGGAAAAAAAGGGCTTTCTACATAGGGATCGTAAAAACAACGATTTTTCCCTATCAGCTGTAGGAAGGAAGGACACTTCACGAGAATCAAAAAACGAAGAAAGTATGGCCTATACTACTACTCTATGGATAAAGTTTCTCAAATTGATAGAGAAAGCACCGTAAAGATCAATTAGTGAGCGACTGGGTCGATACAACTAAAAAAAACTGCTTACTTATCCCATGATATGGGGCAAAATTTAGGAATCCGCTTATGTAATAGAGCCGATCCACTAAGGGATTAAGCAGCGGTGTAGTATCAGATCCCAAAGATAGTAAGTTCTTTTTTCTTTCTTATGGAAAAAAGTCTTTTTCAAGGATTCTATAGAGATTTCATATATGAAACCGGGATAGTTACCTCTCAGAAAATTTGAACGAAGGCTCTATATCTATCTATGCTTCATTCTTCTGAAGGTGGGAAAAAAGATCAAACTGATTATTGATAAAAATTAGGGTTTGAAACTTAGGTAATTAATTTCTTCTGCTTAACCCAAGAACAAATTGGATCGATTTTTGATAAATCGAATTCAGTTAAGATAGGGGAAATTCAGATAGCAATTTCTGAGCCGTATGAGGTAGGAAACTCTCAAGTACGGTTCTAAGGGAAGGAACTTCCTATTCCGACCGAGGAGAACAGGCCATTCTACAGGGTGATTCGGAAATTGCGGAAGCTTGGTTTGATCAAGCTGCTGAATATTGGAAACAAGCTATAGCGCTTACTCCGGGAAATTATATTGAAGCACAGAACTGGTTGAAGATTACGAAGCGCTTTGAATTTGAATAAGACCATGCTCCTTCTTTTTCATAAAATGGGTGGTTTGGTTGTTGATCCATTAATCAAATAAATTAGGTCGTAAGATCGAATCAAGAATTTCATTATATCCATTTCTTATACCTTCTATTTTATATGATATTTCATAAGAATAAACCATAGGGATAGGGTCTAGAATAGAAGTAATAAAGTGAATAAAAAGAGGGGGCAATCTAAATATTGCTAATATATTAGGACCATCTTATTAATAATTCTAATGAGTTATCTTGGAATTTAGAATCAAATAAAAAACCCTATATTATGCTCAAGGAAAGTAGATATAGATAGGAGCTTATGCCCTCAAAAAAAATACACTAGTTTCTTAAATTAAAAATAAAAAAGATTTTTTTCTTACGTCGAGAAATATTTGTTTTTCAAGATAAACAATGTCCGTTAGGCACCTAATCTTTATGTCATAATAGACCCGAACACTTGCCTCGGATTGACTTCAATATATAATTGCTCCAGTGAATAACTAAAAAAAAAATAGAAGGATGGTAGATAGTAAAGAAAAGAACTAATCACAATATCTATCTTTCAAAATCTATCTTTCAAAATCTATCTTTCAAAATATATATCTTTCAAAGATTCACTAAAAAGACAGTTGGCGGGTCTCTTTGTATGTCTTGTCCGGAAAGAGGAGGACTTAATGATTATTCGTTCGCCGGAACCAGAAGTAAAAATTGTTGTGGATAGGGATCCTGTAAAAACATCTTTTGAGGAATGGGCCAGACCCGCCATTTCTCAAGAACACTAGCTAAGGGCCCTGATACTACCACTTGGATCTGGAACCTACATGCTGATGCTCACGATTTCGATAGTCATACTGGTGATTTGGAGGAGATTTCTCGAAAAGTCTTTAGTGCTCATTTCGGGCAACTTTCCATTATCTTTCTTTGGTTGAGTGGCATGTACTTTCATGGCGCCCGTTTTTCCAATTATGAAGCATGGCTAAGTGATCCTACTCACATTGGACCCAGTGCTCAGGTAGTTTGGCCTATAGTAGGGCAAGAAATATTGAATGGTGATGTAGGCGGGGGTTTCCGAGGAATCCAAATAACCTCTGGTTTTTTTCAGCTTTGGCGAGCATCTGGAATAACTAGTGAATTACAACTCTATTGTACTGCAATTGGTGCATTGATTTTTGCAGCGTTAATGCTTTTTGCTGGTTGGTTCCATTATCACAAAGCCGCTCCCAAATTGGCCTGGTTCCAAGATGTAGAATCCATGTTGAATCACCACTTAGCGGGATTATTAGGACTTGGGTCTCTTTCTTGGGCGGGGCACCAAATTCATGTATCTTTACCAATTAACCAATTTCTTGACGCTGGGGTGGATCCTAAAGAGATACCACTTCCTCATGAATTTATCTTGAATCGGGACCTTTTGGCTCAACTTTATCCTAGTTTTGCCGAAGGAGCAACCCCTTTTTTCACTTTAAATTGGTCCAAATACGCAGAATTTCTGACTTTTCGCGGAGGACTAGATCCAGTAACCGGTGGTCTCTGGCTGACCGATATTGCGCACCATCATTTAGCTATTGCTATTCTTTTCCTAATCGCAGGTCATATGTATAGGACCAATTGGGGTATTGGCCATGGACTTAAAGATATTTTGGAGGCTCACAAGGGCCCATTTACAGGACAAGGCCATAAGGGTCTTTATGAAATCTTAACAACGTCATGGCATGCTCAATTATCTCTTAACCTAGCTATGCTAGGCTCTACAACCATTGTTGTAGCTCATCATATGTATTCTATGCCTCCCTATCCATACCTAGCTACTGACTATGGTACACAACTTTCCTTGTTCACACACCACATGTGGATTGGCGGATTTCTAATAGTCGGTGCTGCTGCACATGCAGCAATTTTTATGGTAAGAGACTATGATCCAACTACTCGATACAACGATCTATTAGATCGCGTCCTTAGACACCGCGATGCAATCATATCCCACCTTAACTGGGTATGTATATTTCTAGGTTTTCACAGTTTTGGCTTGTACATTCATAATGATACCATGAGTGCTTTAGGCCGTCCACAAGATATGTTTTCGGATACTGCCATACAATTACAACCTATCTTTGCTCAATGGGTACAAAATATCCATGCTACTGCGCCTGGCGTAACAGCTCCTGGTGCAACAACAAGTACTAGCTTAACGTGGGGAGGCGGCGAGTTAGTAGCAGTAGGTGGCAAAGTGGCTTTGTTACCTATTCCATTAGGAACCGCAGATTTTTTAGTCCATCACATTCATGCATTTACCATACATGTGACTGTATTAATACTTTTGAAAGGTGTTTTATTTGCTCGGAGTTCCCGTTTGATACCCGATAAAGCAAATCTAGGTTTTCGCTTTCCTTGCGATGGGCCTGGCCGAGGGGGAACATGTCAAGTATCCGCCTGGGATCATGTTTTCTTAGGTTTATTCTGGATGTACAATGCAATTTCGGTAGTCATTTTCCATTTCAGTTGGAAAATGCAGTCGGATGTTTGGGGTACTATAAGTGATCAAGGGGTGGTAACTCATATTACAGGGGGAAACTTTGCACAGAGTTCCATTACGATTAATGGGTGGCTTCGAGATTTCTTGTGGGCACAGGCATCGCAAGTCATTCAGTCTTATGGTTCTTCATTATCTGCATATGGTCTTTTTTTCTTAGGTGCTCATTTTGTCTGGGCCTTCAGTTTAATGTTTTTATTCAGCGGCCGTGGTTATTGGCAAGAACTCATTGAATCTATCGTTTGGGCTCATAACAAATTAAAAGTTGCTCCTGCTACTCAGCCTAGAGCCTTGAGCATTATACAAGGACGCGCTGTAGGAGTAACCCATTACCTTCTGGGTGGAATTGCCACGACATGGGCATTCTTCTTAGCGAGAATTATTGCAGTAGGATAGTGGCTAGGAGGATTTGAAAGGCATTATGGAATTAAGATTTCCCAGGTTTAGCCAAGGCTTAGCTCAGGACCCCACTACTCGTCGTATTTGGTTTGGTATTGCTACCGCACATGATTTCGAAAGTCATGATGATATTACTGAAGAACGTCTTTATCAGAACATTTTTGCTTCTCACTTTGGGCAATTAGCAATAATCTTTCTATGGACGTCCGGAAATCTGTTTCATGTAGCTTGGCAAGGAAATTTTGAATCATGGATACAGGATCCTTTACACGTAAGACCTATTGCTCATGCGATTTGGGATCCTCATTTTGGTCAACCCGCTGTGGAAGCCTTTACTCGAGGAGGTGCTGCTGGTCCAGTGAATATTGCTTATTCTGGAGTTTATCAGTGGTGGTATACAATAGGATTACGCACCAATGAGGATCTTTATACTGGAGCTCTTTTTCTATTATTTCTTTCTACGCTGTCCTTAATAGCGGGTTGGTTACATCTACAACCCAAATGGAAACCAAGCCTTTCGTGGTTCAAAAACGCGGAATCTCGTCTCAATCATCATTTGTCAGGACTTTTCGGGGTAAGTTCTTTGGCTTGGACAGGACATTTAGTTCATGTTGCTATTCCCGCATCCAGGGGGGAGTACGTTCGATGGAATAATTTCTTAGATGTATTACCCTATCCCCAGGGGTTGGGACCCCTTTTGACGGGTCAATGGAATCTTTATGCCCAAAACCCTGATTCGAGTAATCATTTATTTGGTACCGCTCAAGGAGCGGGAACTGCCATTCTAACTCTTCTTGGGGGATTCCATCCACAAACACAAAGTTTGTGGCTGACCGATATGGCTCACCATCATTTAGCTATTGCATTTATTTTTCTCATTGCCGGTCACATGTATCGAACTAACTTCGGAATTGGGCACAGTATTAAAGATCTTTTAGAAGCGCATACTCCTCCGGGGGGTCGATTAGGGCGTGGGCATAAGGGCCTTTATGACACAATCAACAATTCGATTCATTTTCAGTTAGGTCTTGCTCTAGCTTCTTTAGGGGTTATTACTTCCTTAGTAGCTCAACATATGTACTCTTTACCTCCTTATGCATTCATAGCACAAGACTTTACTACTCAAGCTGCTTTATATACTCATCACCAATATATTGCAGGGTTCATCATGACAGGGGCTTTTGCTCATGGAGCTATTTTTTTCATTAGGGATTACAATCCGGAACAGAATGAGGATAATGTATTGGCAAGAATGTTAGACCATAAAGAAGCTATCATATCTCATTTAAGTTGGGCTAGCCTCTTTCTAGGATTCCATACCTTGGGCCTTTATGTTCATAACGACGTCATGCTTGCTTTTGGTACTCCAGAAAAGCAAATCTTGATCGAACCTATATTTGCCCAATGGATACAATCTGCTCATGGCAAGACGACATATGGGTTCGATATACTCTTATCTTCAACGAATGGCCCCGCTTTCAATGCGGGTCGAAGCCTATGGTTGCCCGGATGGTTGAATGCTGTTAATGAGAATAGTAATTCGCTTTTCTTAACAATAGGACCTGGGGATTTCTTGGTTCATCATGCTATTGCTCTAGGTTTGCATACAACTACATTGATTTTAGTAAAGGGCGCTTTAGATGCACGCGGTTCCAAATTAATGCCAGATAAAAAGGATTTTGGATATAGTTTTCCTTGTGACGGCCCAGGGCGCGGCGGTACTTGTGATATTTCTGCTTGGGACGCATTTTATTTGGCAGTTTTCTGGATGTTAAATACCATTGGGTGGGTTACTTTTTATTGGCATTGGAAACATATCACATTATGGCAGGGCAACGTTTCACAATTTAATGAATCCTCCACTTATTTGATGGGATGGTTAAGAGATTACCTATGGTTAAACTCTTCACAACTTATCAATGGATATAATCCTTTTGGGATGAATAGTTTATCGGTATGGGCGTGGATGTTCTTATTTGGACATCTTGTTTGGGCTACTGGATTTATGTTCTTAATTTCCTGGCGGGGGTATTGGCAGGAATTAATTGAGACTTTAGCATGGGCTCATGAACGCACACCTTTAGCTAATTTAATTCGCTGGAGAGATAAGCCCGTGGCTCTTTCCATTGTGCAAGCAAGATTGGTTGGATTAGCTCACTTTTCCGTGGGTTATATATTCACTTATGCAGCTTTCTTGATTGCCTCAACATCAGGCAAGTTTGGTTAATTTAGTTTGTTTTTTTGTACTGTATCAGCACCTAGTTCATTACTCTTGATAGAGAGGGAGGATCTGCCTTTTTAGATTTCTTTTTCTATTTATTTTTCCATCTAGGATTAGAACCGTATACTTGGTAATAATAGCAACGACACATTATGGCAAAAAAAAGTTTGATTCAGAGGGAGAAGAAGCGGCAGAAATTAGAACAGAAATATCATTTGATTCGTCAATCTTTAAAAAAAAAGATAAGAAGCAAAGTTTCTCCCTTGAGTTTGAGTGAAAAAACGAAAATGCGAGAAAAATTGCAATCCCTACCGCGTAATAGTGCACCTACACGCCTTCATCGACGTTGTTTTTTGACCGGAAGACCTAGAGCTAACTATCGACATTTTGGGCTATCCGGACACGTACTTCGAGAAATGGTTTATGAATGTTTGTTACCGGGTGCAACAAGATCCAGTTGGTAAGGATAAAATACCCTTTCGTATTTGTATGGATTTCTGGAATTGATAATCATAGAGGAGCCCTCTTTACCATTCTGTATAAATGGACTATTCTATTTGTATAGATATTGGTAGAGGGGCGTATCCAACCCTCTTTTATCCACTAGTTACCCCTCTTTAGTTTAAGAGTATAGAGCAGTTTGGTAGCTCATAAGGCTCATAACCTTGGGGTTGCGGGTTCGATTCCCACTACCGCCTCCATACTCCTTCTTTATGATATATGCATGATATAATATATACATCATGCATTTGTATCTGGATTTTTTGATTTCCTAAAAGAGTTTTGGTCTAACAGTTTTTTCTCGGAAGAAGCAAAAAAATAAAAGAAAGAATAAAATATGAAAGAAAAGCGTCCATTGTCTAATGGATAGGACAGAGGTCTTCTAAACCTTTGGTATAGGTTCAAATCCTATTGGACGCAATCTTATTTCTATCTATTCTTTAAATAACTATACTAAACTAAAAACAAAGAAAACTTTTTTGCATGATTCAAATGAAAAAGCTTTCTCAACGATTCCTATTCTACTAACAAGAGTAGACATGCAAAATTTATTTGTTACTGAAGAGAAAACCGTTCCAGCTGTTCCTGAATAGCTTCCTTCAAAAGGATTTCCGCTTGCTCGGTGAATGTCTTGCTAGAAGATATAATTTCTTGGAATTGAGGTTTAGTATCTTTTAGATGTTTACGTAACTCATCCAGAAATTTATTTACCTGTTCAATTTCTAACGAATCAAGATATCCTCTTGTTCCGGTATAAATAGTAGCTATCTGCTCTTCCACTGGGAGAGGATTTGCCTGGGATTGTTTAAGCAATTCCCTTAATCGTCGACCCCTTGCCAATTGATTCTGACTTGTTTTATCGAGAGCAGAGGCGAATTGTGCAAAGGCTTGTAACTCTGCGAATTGCGCTAGTTCCAATTTTGATTTGCCAGCTACTTGTTTCATGGCTTTAATTTGAGCCGCGGATCCTACTCTGGAAACAGAAATACCCACATTAATAGCGGGTCGAATTCCGGCATTGAATAGATCCGCAGATAAGAATATTTGTCCATCTGTAATGGAGATTACATTAGTAGGAATATAGGCGGAAACGTCTCCAGATTGAGTCTCAACTATTGGTAAAGCGGTCATACTTCCTTCGCCTAAAAGAGAATTTAATTTAGCGGCTCTTTCTAAAAGGCGTGAATGCAAATAAAAAACATCCCCTGGATAAGCCTCACGTCCGGGAGGTCTTCTTAATAGAAGGGACATTTGGCGATAAGCTTGTGCCTGTTTGGAGAGATCATCATAAATTATTAAAGTATGCCGTTCGCGGTACATAAAATACTCAGCCAGGGCTGCTCCCGTATAAGGAGCGAGGTATTGTAATGTAGCAGGTGAATCCGCCATTTCAGCTACTACAATAGTGTATTCCATGGCCCCCTCCTCATGGAAAGTAGTTACTACTTGAGCTACGGAGGATGCTCTTTGACCGATAGCTACATAAACACATATTACACCTTGCCCTTTTTGATTGAGAATTGTATCTGTGGCTACTGCTGTTTTGCCAGTCTGTCTGTCCCCAATAATTAACTCTCGCTGACCGCGCCCTATAGGGATCATCGAATCGATAGCAATAAGCCCTGTTTGAAGAGGTTCGTATACGGAACGCCTGGAAATTATACTTGGAGCAGGAGATTCAATTAAGCGAGATTCGGAAGCTATAATTTCGCCTTTCCCATCAATAGGTTTAGCCAGAGCATTTACAACACGACCCAAGTAAGCCTCACTCACGGGTATCTGAGCAATTCTTCCTGTTGCTTTTACAAAACTTCCCTCTTGTATCATCAACCCATCGCCCATTAATACAATCCCAACATTTTTGGATTCCAAATTCAGAGCAATACCCCTAGTACCTTCTGCAAATTCGACTAATTCACCTGACATTATTTCACCAAGACCTATAATACGAGCAATCCCATCCCCCACTTGAACTACGCGACCTATATTCTCAATCCCTACTTTCCTATTATATTGTTCAATACGTTCGCGGAGAATTTTATGAATTTCGTCGACTCGAAGGGTTGCCATTAGTGTTTCTTGACTCTTTTTTCGGAAGCAAGGGGAAAAATAATGCCTAAATTCTAAACGAAAGTAGAAGTTCAAGGCCTAATTAATTTAATTATTTCTTCCATTCCAGGGACCCGAGAATGCCAATATTAGCACGAATCGTACGGAAATGTAACTCGGTATTCAAACAACTATTCAGAGTTCCTAGAGCTCCTTGTACGGCCTGTTGGAAAACCCGCTGTCGGACCTGATTCATTGCCCTTTGTTTTTCAAAATAAAGGGTTTCGTTTTTAGACTTTTCCAATTGTTCCAAACTAATAGAAGTAGCATTAATCAAATTTGCTTTTTCTCGTTCTATCTCAGAGTATCCATTCATTCGATACTCATCCGCTTCTAGTTCGACTTTCTGTAATCGAATCCGAGCTTTTTCGAGTTGCTCAATGGTCCCTCTACGCAATTCTTCTGAATTTCGAATAGTACTCAAGATCCTCTGTTTTCGATTATCTAATAAATCTTTTAATGAAAGTAGATTATTTTGTAAGTTTACAACTTTTATGATCTCTTCCCGAACCAAACATGAATCTTTCGATTCATTTGGCTCTCACGCTCCTTTTTTTTTTTCTATAGCTATTTCCATATCTTTTTTTTAAGTAATGAGCCTATCCTCTATCTTCTTTTTTATGTTTATATTTCAATATACCGAAACCTATATAAGACTAGATAAATATTAAGAGGACTCTTCCGCCTAGATAAAAATATATCATGGTCAGCAAAGTTGTTTCTTTATTTTTATTTGCCCTCTAGTTAATAATTTCAATTTCATTAAGAAAAACTAACTAAATAAATGGAAAATGAAAATTAATAGAATTCTTTTTTATTTTTTTTTTCTTCAAATCCAAAAAATTTCTCTTTTTTATACATAGGTCGTCGATTCGGCATTGGTTAAAAAAGGGCAGGGTGCCCCCTTTTTTTTCTAGTAAATAGTTCAAACCATTTTATCGATATGAGTGTTCTATATCAGATAAATTTTACATTAGCTATTTCCCGTTTAAATTGGTACTAATACTAATATAGTTGTAGAAAGAGTACCTCTTTTTGCCTGGACTTCAAGCAGTTTAGCTTTAACCGTGTTAATGGTCTCACATTCTTGGTTTATAGAGAATCAAAGTTGATTTACCAATGAGTCGCGAAATGCTATGGTTCTTCCATATGATTTCTGAATTTATTCAGAAGTAATTCGTCGAGATCGTGCACCCTTTTCTTATTTATCCGAAAAATACTAAAAAATATTATAAAGTGCAGCCGGATAGATCCAATCTATTCTTGAAATAGACAACTCGCACACACTCCCTTTCCAAAAAAAATCAAAACACCAACCACTACAGTTAGATTTATTAGATTTGTTGCTAAAATATCGGTATTAAGCCCGAAACTGCCAGCGGATGGCCAGTGAGCTAAAAAAACGAAAGAATGGGTTACATTTTTCATATGCTCTCCTCTTATAGATAGGACGAACAAAGAACAAAGTTTTTCGATCACTTACTTCGCTCGCCCTTTTTTGATCGGTTTTTTTAATGCAAATAGATTCAATCTAGTAATTTCTTTTAGATTAAGTCTTACGTCTTGTTTGACCGGTGAAAGACTTCCTTTGTTGAAATGTTCTGTTCCCAAAATTCCTAAAATAAAAGGAAAAAACTTTCCACTTTCCTAAACTAAGGACGGGAAATAAGAAGGTGAGCATATCTTCTAAATTAATAATACTCAACTCAGCCCTTCCTAGAATGGGGTATTATCTGTCCCGATAAATAGATAATTCCAGGAGTAATAAATAGGAGTAAATTAAATAAAGTATTGATATAATTGGAATTGTGGAAGCAAATACCAATTTACTAAAAAAAGAAAAAAGTATCTAATCGAAATCGAAAGAATTTTTTTTTTAAGATTAAACAAAAGGGTTCGCAAATAAAAGCGCTAGTGCCACAACTAGTCCATAAATTGTTAAAGCTTCCATAAAAGCTAGACTAAGCAATAAAGTACCTCGTATTTTACCTTCTGCTTCTGGCTGTCTCGCAATACCTTCTACAGCTTGTCCTGCAGCAGTACCTTGACCAACTCCAGGTCCAATAGAAGCAAGCCCTACGGCCAATCCAGCAGCAATAACAGAAGCAGCAGCAATTAGTGGATTCATGGTGAGTAGTTCCTCGTGTCAAAAAAAAGAAATGGTTAAGGATACAATCAACCAATAAATTCTTACTTCTAAGCTCTATTGGGGAGAAGTAAAGTAACTAAAAAGTACAAATTGAAATCAAATTGAAATGATAATGTGAATTGTCCGAACTACATAGAAGGGAATTCCATATCCATATATCGGATTAGATAATGAATCTAACCTAGGAATATATAATATAATATCCTATATATATACATTTGTTTCTTCTATTTTGTTTGCATATTTTCTCATTTTCTATTGAATCGGATTCTAAAATCATTGCTTAAAGTGGAAACCTGCATAAAAGAGGACTCCACTTATAGACATTAAGGATATTATAGTATAGATCTAGCCTGACTCCACCCTCCTTAATGCATATATACTTTGAAAATTCCATAATATAGTCTATTCTATTCTCTCTCCTACAACTCTAGGCTATATATTCATACGCATTTCTAACTATTTTTTTGCAACCAAGCAGATTATCTGGAACCATGCATGAATTGAGCTAAGCTGCAAAAAAAAAAAATACTATTTCCAAAAAGAGTCAATTCAATGATGACCCTCCATGGATTCACCTATATAGGCTGCGGCTAATGTTGCAAAAATAAGAGCTTGAATACCGCTTGTAAATAATCCAAGAAACATGACCGGTATAGGGATTACTAAGGGGACTAAAGAAACAAGAACAACAACGACTAATTCATCCGCCAATATATTCCCGAAAAGTCGAAAGCTAAGCGATAATGGTTTTGTGAAATCTTCTAGGATGTTAATTGGTAAAAGGATTGGAGTTGGTTTAATATATTTCTCGAAATAGCTCAATCCTTTTTTGCTAAGACCAGCATAAAAATATGCCGCTGACGTGAGTAAAGCTAAAGCAACAGTAGTATTTATATCATTCGTGGGCGCTGCTAATTCCCCATGGGGTAACTCTATAATTTTCCAAGGTAAAAGAGCACCCGACCAATTCGAAACAAAAATAAAAAGGAACATAGTTCCAATAAAGGGAACCCAGGGACCATATTCTTCTCCAATCTGAGTTTTGCTCAAGTCTCGAATAAACTCAAGGACATATTCAAAAAAATTCTGACCGTCGGTCGGGATGGTTTGTGGATTCCGAACAGCTATGACAACTGAACCTAGCAAGATAGTAATTACGACCCAAGAAGTGATGAGTACTTGGGCATGAATTTGGAAACCTCCTATTTGCCAATAGAAGTGTTGGCCTACTTCTACACCCGATATATCGTATAACCCCTTGAGTGTTTTAATGGAACAAGGTATAATATTCATATTGTCCTCTGATAAAAATTGAACTTCAAAAAAGGAATTCTTTTGATTCAACCATCTCTTTCTCAACTCAGCAACTTGAAGTATTAATCTTATATTTAGGATACCAAGAAAGCACATCAGATCATAATATATATCAATACCCTCTAATATATATCAATATTCCCCTTCTTTTTTCTATGCAAAAAAAATTCTATGCAAAAAAAAAGATATAGTAAAGTAAGTGATTCCATAAATTTACGCAGTTGCCCAAGAATTCACTATATATTCTTAATCAACGATTTCTTATATAGAGAGAACGGCCCTCACAAATTGAAAATACTAATTTGTTAAGAATCAATCGAATTGAAGTCATAGTGTCATCGTTGGCTGGAATCGATATATTCGCGAGATCCGGGTCACAATTTGTATCGACTAAAGAAATAGTAGGAATCCCCAAAATGGCACATTCCCGAAGAGCTATATACTCTTTTTGCTGATCAAGGACGATCACAATGTCTGGCAATCTCGTCATATATTTGATCCCGCCGAGATACCTTTGCAAAGTAGATAATTTTCTCTTCAAGATTGCCACATCTCTTTTTGGGAGATGGTGGAATTTTCCCATTTTTTCTTCTGCTCTTAAGTCTCTAAATTGAGAAAGTCTAGTTTTCGTAATCGACCAATTCGTTAACATACCACTGAACCACTTTTTATTAACATAATGACAACGAGCCCTTATTGCAGCTGATGCTACTAAATCTGTTGCTCTTTTTTTGGTACCAACAATTAAGAAACTTTTTCCCTGACTTGCTGCATCAAAAACTAAATCACAAGCTTCTGATAAAAAACGAGCCGTTCTAGCGAGATTTATAATATGAGTACCTTTACGCTTTGCCGAAATGTAAGGGGCCATTTTAGGATTCCATTTCTTAATACCATGACCAAAATGAACTCCTGCTTCTATCATCTCTTTCAAATTAATGTTCCAATATCTTCTTGTCATTTTTTCCACACTTCCTTTTTTTTAATCCTACCATTCCATTACGGAATTTAGTTCTTTTTGAAGATTAAGAAAGATCCGAAATAGCTTGAAATAAATAATACATTGTTCCGAGAGAACCTTGTACTAAGATAAGAGTTGGCCATTGATACATGGTATAAACATAACCACCTTAATGAATTAACTGACTTGTTTTACTTATTAAAATAAAAATCTTAAAAATCTAAAATTTGACCTGTTAGTGTTCTAAGTTCAAAAGTCTAGTAAAGTAAAAAATATTTTTATGGGGGTTCTTATGTCTCATAAAAATTGTTTGTTACGTCAGAATCTGAAGAAACTAATTCTGTATGGAGAAACAAAAAATCTCTCATTTCCGACGCGAATAGATTTTTTTTTTTTATTTCGAAATAAAGGTTCTTGTCTTGTGGGGAACGATGCACAAATTTTTGGAATCCGGTACCAACAGGTATAATCCCCCCCAGAACTACGTTTTCTTTCAAGCCTTTCAACCAATCAATGCGACCTCGTAGGGCAGCTTTTGCTAAAACTCGAGCAGTTTCTTGAAAACTTGCTTCAGATATGAAACTTTGGGTATTCAGGGAAGCCCTTGTTATTCCCAATAAGATTGCCCGATAATAGATCGATTCATCCAAAGCTCGTCCTGCTCGTTCCGCTCGCAATAGTCCGATTAATTCCCCAGGCGAAAAAACATTAGACATTCCATCTTCGGAAACCCGCACTTTTGATGTTACTTGGCGTATAATAATCTCTATATGTCTATTATGGATCTGTACCCCTTGGGATCGATAAACCTTTTGGATTTTATTAACCAAAGAGATACGACTTTGGGCTATGGTTAGCTCAGCTCCAATCAAGAATCCCCAAGGGACCCCAAGAATTCTTGGTATACGCTCATTCCAATCCTCAATTCTCCTTTCGAGATTCGGGGATAATGAATCAATTGAACGCGCTTCAAAGATTTGTTCCACTTTTGGAAGACCTTGCGTTATGTCACTAGATCTCGATTTTTCATATATAAACGTAACTAACCTATCTCCCTTGTAAAGGATTTCTCCATAATGACCATTAACAGTTGCTCCTGTAGTGGCCAAATAAGGTTTAGCTGCTCTTATAACAAAGGAATTCATATTTACAATGAAAATTTGACCGGATTTTTTTATGTGCGATTTAAATAGACATACATTTTCACAAATAAATTGTCCAAGGTGAATTATTGCCAATGTCTCTTCCCAAGAATCATGATGGACAAAGTGACAATTCAAAAGGAATGGATCCAACATTATGTTACTATCGAAATTAGAAATCCTTTTATTTTCATCTATTAAAGAGTATTTAAGTTCTTGAAGTACTTGGAAGGTTTGTTTTAAATTGTCAACGAACAAATATTTTTTTAACAGGATTTTATTATGCGTTAGTAAATAGTAAGATGAAGAAAAATGCGATATACTAGCTACAATAGCGCCTAAGGGCCCAAAAATTTCTCGAATAGGAATTCTAGGATTCCATTCTTTTATCGCATTGGGATGTTTTGAATTCTTGAATAAACCAATTCGAGAACAGTTGGATGCCGACAAAATCATCAAAGAGTGGTATTCTTTATTTCGATTCAACAAAGTGCCAATAGCTTCTGGATGTTGGCTAAGTGATTCAATCTTCGCCTTGGAATAAAAAGAATTGATATTGGCGCGATCTAACCTATTATGGGGAATCGGTCCTGCACTTGTCCTACCATACCTTTTTCGTGTATACGAAATAGTGGACTTGACTAACTCAATTCTTAGGAAATCGCGAATAAGATCATTTGCTCTTACCTCAACAAGGGAAGCACCAGCCTTTTCTTTTTCTTCTTGTTCCCAATTCACTACTAAGCAAGTTCTAACAAATTGACTATTTGTGTGATAAATTCTTTGAGTTAACTTGCTATTTTCATGAGAAATAAAATTGACAAGTCGAATTTGGAGATTATTTTCTTCTTGCAAGAGATCCTGCGGGAAAAGTGTTGCTAAATTTCTTCCTTCGTCCATTTCATATGCCACTGTAGGGCGAACGGAAACAAAATACTTTTCCTTGCTCTTGAGAATTTTTTTCCGTTGAACATAGACCCAATTTTTCCTTTTTTTTGATTCCTTAGAATCTTTTTTTTGTCTTTCTGGCGGTATCAAACAGCCACCTAATATCTTATCCGCCTCTTCAGGAAAATGAATATCTCCGGAAAATATTTTGAGTTCCGTATGGCTTTTTTTTCTCTTCACTCGGACCAGTCCGCCTAGTCGACTTCTTGTATTTTTTGTGAGTTGTGTATTCACTCCAATAATACTATTGTCAAGTATCTTTAGGGATGAAGATCTCGGCAAGATATGAAGTTCTTGAAGAATGAAAAAAAACCGATCTACTTCTTTTTGGTATTTTAGACTAAATTCTTTTGTTCCTCGATGCTCAATCAAACCCTCTTTTTTTAAGATGGAATCTTCCTCTGGGCTCTCGTATTCGTCCTCTGAATCTTCTTCTGAGTCTTCCTCTAAAGTACCATATTTTTCCTCTGCGCTTTCCCCGGGGCTGCCATATTCGTCTTCTGAGTCTTCCTCTAGAGTTCCATATTCGTCCTCTTGGGTCCTATATTTGCTCTCTGGGCTCCCATATTCCTCTTCTGAGTCTTTCTCTAAAGTCCTATATTCGTTCTCTGGGTTCCCATATTCGTTTTCTGGGCTCCCATATTCGTCTTCTAGGGTTTCATATTCGTATTCGTCTTCTAGGATTCCATATTTAGATTCTTCTAGGGTTTCATATTCATATTCGTCCTCTCGGGTCCTGTATTCGTCTTCTAGGGTCTCATATTCCTCTTCTGAGTCTTCCGCTCGAGTCCTATATTCTTCTTCTAGGGTCCTATATCTAAATTTAACAATTCCTGAACCCTTTTTATCTTTTCTGTATCGGGGATCGTCAAAATAAGCAAAAATAGTATTTCTACGTAAAACACCCATAAGGGGGATTTCAATCGAAATCCCAAAACAGGATATTAGTTCTTTCTCTTGTTCTTGATGATATTGTAATGGAATGACGAACCTATTTCTTCGCTTTTTCGCCAACAAATCTGAATTATCTTGAAAAATAGAAGGATAGATAAAATTCCAATGGCCATTGGACATGATTCGATCCGACGTTGAATAATCAAGAATTTCCCTATCTTTTTTACCATAAGTATTCATTTGATCTTGATCCTTGTGGAGTGAAAAAGACGCTATACTGGATCTGCACATACTTACTGACAATATCCATAAATGGCTTGTTTTTGGTAATCGGCGAAGATTACCATATTGATATTCGGGCGCATGGTAAACATCAGTACTCCAGTGCATTTCGCCGTCTGATTCAGAATAAATATGCTTTTGTACCCTTTCTTTAAAATGTAAAGTGGACGTTCCGGCACGAATCTCCGCAATTACTTGTTCGGATTTTACATATTGATCATTTTGCACTAGAATCAAGCTTTTTGAGGGAATATTCACACTATATAGAATATCTTGACTCTGAATAGTTACATGCAAGTCTATATAACATAGAAAAGCAGGCTGCCCATGACGGGTACGTGTGGGGTGAACCAAATTCTCATTGAATTTTATTTTTCCATTCGAAGGGGATCGTACAAGGTCGGCAGTACCCCCTGTGAATACTCCGCCAGTATGAAAAGTTCTTAATGTTAGTTGAGTCCCTGGCTCCCCAATTGATTGACCTGCAATAATACCTACGGCTTCTCCCAATTCGACCAGATCACTATGAGTAGGACTCCGGCCATAGCATAATTGACAGATCCAAGAAGTGCTTCGGCAAGTAAAGGGGGTTCTAATATATATTGGTTGTGCTCGAAATGGTTGTGCTCGAAAGGCAGTTATGAATCGATTGACTAATCCAATTCCAATATCTTGATTTCGCGCGGCAATGCATCGTGAACCGATATATATATCGTCTGCTAATACACGACCAATTAGTGTTTGGACAAAAAGTTTTTCCGTCATCCCATTTTGAGGACTTACAGAAATACCTCGGATAGTACCACAATCTCTTCTACGCACAATAATATGTTGAACTACTTCAACAAGTCTACGTGTAAGATATCCAGCATCTGCTGTTCGCACAGCAGTATCTACAACCCCTTTGCGGGCTCCATAGCAGGAAATTATATATTCTGTCAAAGAAAGTCCCTCGCGTAAATTGCTTTGAATAGGTAAATCAATCATTTGTCCTTGAGGGTCCGACATTAATCCTCTCATACCTACTAATTGGTGTACTTGAGATGCATTTCCTCTGGCTCCTGAAAAAGACATTAGATAGACTGGATTAGAAGGATCCGTTATCCGAAAATTTGAATTCATTTCTTGTTTCAAATATTCACTTGTCGCATACCATATCTCAACAGATTGGCGTAATTTTTCTACCGCGTGTACAGCCCCATAATAATAGTGTTTCTCCAAAAGAAAACTCTGTTGTTCCGCGTCTTGGACTAACCATCCCTTAGAGGGTATTGTTAAAAGATCCTCGATTCCTAACGAAATCGATGTAGTAGTGGCTTGATGGAAGCCCAGAGTCTTTAGTTGATCCAGTATATGGGATGTATATCCCATTCCAAAATGATCTATTAATCTGCTAATAAGTCGTTTCATACCAGTTCCGTCTATCTCTTTATTATGAAAGACCAGATTGGCCCGTTCCGCCATACATAAGTACCCCCTTTTCGGCTGAGTAGGATTCGACAATTGCTGAGTAGGATTCGACAATGGGCCTGAGTCAGTGATTCGAAAATTTAATTAACTTAATTGCCTCAATCTCAATCTGGATTCGCGTGGCAAATAATGATGATACTAGGGAAATCGGAATGCCCCCCGAAAGGGGAGGGGCATCGCCGAATCTAACTTTCTTGTTTAGGTAGTGTATGAATAGGCCTGACTAAATCCTTGTATGGCTTCCTCTATTTCTCTATAAAAAGAAATATGACCAAGAGTGGTTCGAATGTATATCGAACGAATTTCTTTTTTTCTATTTCCCATTATTAGATAGTGGGCATAAATCTCATGATAAGTCCCCAAAGATTCATATTGAACTTCAATCGGAACTTCTCTTGACCCAATGACGCGTTGATCCAGGTTCCATCGTAGCCACAAGGGACTATCTAAACTGATTAGTTTTTGTCTATAAGCTCCCAGTGCATCATAAGAACTAGAAAAATGGGGTTCTTTATCTTTCCTATATTTAAAATTATTATTATTATTGTAATTTACTTTTAGATTTGGGTAGTTTCTGCAACTATTATATCTATTTGCACAAATACCTCGACGCTTTCCAATCGTTAATACATAAAGCCCGATAAGCATGTCTTGGGTTGGTACGCAAATAGGATCCCCAATAGCGGGAGATAAGAGATTCATATGAGAAAACATAAGTAAACGGGCTTCTGCCTGAGCTTCCAAGGATAAAGGTAGATGAACAGCCATTTGATCTCCATCAAAGTCCGCATTGAAACCCTTACACACTAATGGGTGTAAAGAAATAGTACGCCCCTCTACTAAAGTGGGTTGAAAGGCCTGTATGCCTAATCTATGCAGGGTAGGTGCTCTATTTAACAGTACAGGATGTCCCCGCATAACTTCTTGAAGTATTTCCCATACAATGGGTTCTTTTTCCCAAATTTTCCTTTTAGCAATCCTTACATTAGAAGTGGCGCGTTTCGTGATTAAATCGCGAATTACAAATAGCTGAAAAAGCTTTATTGCTATCTCTAGAGGTAATCCACATTGATGTAATGAAAGCGAAGGACCCACAACAATGACAGAACGCCCCGAGTAATCGACCCGTTTCCCAAGCAGAGTCTCGCGAAACCTTCCCTCTTTACCTTCAATTACATCTGAAAGTGATTTGTATACTTTATTGTGACCATCCCTCGTCGGTTGCCCGCGGGACCCACTATCAAGAAGTGTATCCACGGCTTCTTGTACCAATTTTTCCTGGCACATTACTAAATCTGCTGGCGCTAATTCACTTCTTTTTAATAGATAGGCAAGATTGTTGTTCCGACGGATAACTCTCTTATAAAGTTCATTAATGTCTGAAGTCACTACTTTATCTCCAGACCTATAAACAATAGGTCTCAATTCGGGAGGAAGAACCGGTAATAAGCACAAAACCATCCATTCTGGTTCTACATTTGTTTGAATAAAATGTTTCGCCAATTGCATGCGTCTAATCAAAAAAACTTTTCTTATTCGTCTTTTTCTATCTTCCCACTCATCTCCACTATACCCCTCGTCTTCTAATTCCTTCCATTCGACCAAAGAATTCTCTATAATAATTCGCAAATCCAAATCTGCTAATTGTTCTCTAATAGCACCTGCTCCTGTCGCAATTTCCCGATTTCGAAATGTTGCAAAGCCTGGGGTAGAAAAAAAGGGAGAAATGCTGTGGTTACAGGATGCAATTTCCTCTTCGAATAAACCTCGTAATCGTAAAAAAGTGGGTTTTTTAGTGCTGGGCCTAGCAAAAGAGAAATCGCCGTATACTAGGCCCTCCAACTTCTTAAGAGGTTTATCTAAAAGATTCGCGATATAACTAGGAAGACCTTTCAAATACCACACATGAGTCACGGGACATGCGAGTTTGATGTATCCCATTTGATATCTTCGTATCCGAGAATCCACAAATTCGACCCCGCATTTTTGGCAAAATCTTTCGTCTTCGTTTTCAGCTCCGCTCGCTCGAGAATTGCCACAAGCGCAAATCCCGCTTTTTATGGGTCCAAAGATTCTTTCGCAAAACAATCCATCTTTTTCTGGTTTATCGGTTTTATAATGAAAAGTAGAGGGCCTTGTGACTTCGCCAACGACTTCTCCATTAGGTAGGTTTTTGTTAGCCCAAGCCTTTATTTGTTGAGGGGAAACGAGTCCAATTTGAAGTTGTTGATGTTTATATTGGTCAATCATAAAATAGAAATAAGAAAAGAATTTATATTTATTCCGATCAAACTTCCTCCCTATTAACCTGGAAGTTCTTTTCAGATACAAGGAAATGATTCAGTTCTAGAGCCAAAGATCGTAGTTCTCGAACGAGCACTCGAAAAGATTCTGGAGGATCCTCATGATTAGGTATTCTTTTTCCCCAGATCGTAGCATTAAGTATTTCTTGGCGAGCTATAAGATGGTCAGATTTATAAGTAAGTATCTCTTGTAAAATATGAGCAACACCAAATCCTTCTAAAGCCCAAACTTCCATTTCTCCTACTCGTTGTCCCCCTTGCTTGGCTCTTCCTCTAACCGGTTGTTGTGTAACAAGTGAGTAGGGCCCAGTAGAACGCCCATGAATTTTCTCATCAACTTGATGAATTAATTTTAAGATATAGGACTTCCCTATTAGAACAGGTTGCTCAAAGGGGTCGCCTGTTCTTCCATCAAATATTCTGCTTTTTCCCGGGTACTCGGGTTCAAATACCCATGGATTTTTTGTTTCTTTACTGGCTTCATATAATTCTGAAAACACAAGTTTTCTTGAAGCCTCTTGCTCATATCTCTCATCAAAGGGTGCTATTCTATAATGTTTCTTTAGCAGATCCCCCGCTAATCCGAGCGAGCTTTCAAATATTTGTCCCACATTCATTCGGGAGGGTACTCCTAAGGGATTGAAGACCATATCAACGGGTGTTCCATCTTGCAAATAGGGCATATCTTGCCTAGGCAAAATTTTGGAAATGATCCCTTTATTCCCATGTCTTCCGGCTACTTTATCCCCAACTTTGATTTCACGTTTCTGTAAAATATATACACGAACCATTATGTCGAGCGGGTCCCTTTGGATCCATTTCACATCGATAACGCGCCCTCTTCCACCTATAGGTAATTTCAGAGAAGTTTCTTTTGAAGTGGAAACCTCAAGGCCAAATATGGCCCGTAATAATCCAGCTTCCGCGATATAAGATGATTCGCTCGCTATCTGAGGCGTTAATTTACCTACTAAAATATCACCAGTTTCTACCCAGGATCCCAACCTAACAACTCCATTTCTGTCCAAATTGCGGAGTAAATGTTCTTCTAGATGTGGTATTTCTTTAGTGATTTTTTCAGCGGAGCCCTGGCTTGTCGTATCCGTCTGAATTTCATATTTCCGGATGTGAAAAGAGGTATAAATATCTTCATATACCAAACGTTCGCTAATTAGTACTGCGTCTTCAAAATTGTAACCTTCCCATGGCATATAAGCTACTAATACGTTTTTTCCTAAAGCAAGTTCGCCCCCAATTGTAGCAGCTCCTTCTGCTAAAATTTGTCCTTTTTTAATGGATTTACCCCGTGGAACCCGGGGTTTTTGGTGCATACAAGTATTTTTGTTAGAGCGACGGTGGTTAACTAAAGGAATACTTATAGTCTTCCCACTACTTGATAAAAGTATCTTATGACTATCAGTAGAAATGATCTTTCCCTCGCGTTCGGCTATAATGGAAACCCTCGAATCTAGAGCTGTTTGGCGTTCCAATCCAGTTCCAACAATGCATTTCTCGGACCGAGAAAGCGGAACTGCTTGGCGCTGCATATTAGAACTCATTAAAGCCCGATTCGCATCATTGTGCTCAATAAAAGGAATGAGAGAACCCCCAATAGAAAAATATTGGAAAGGAAAAATACTTCTAACATGAATCTGTTCCCATGCAATAGTCAAGAATTCTTGACGGTATCTAGCCGGAACAACCTGTTCTTCCTGAATACCTTGATTCAAGGACAAAGAATTTCCTGCTGCTATCATATAATATTCATCTCTATTTGGTGATAGATAAACCACCTGTCTCTCTTTTTTTTCTTTTGCTTTCTCAGCAGATATTTCATAAAACGGACTCTCTATGGATCCCCACAAGTGATCAATTCTCGCATGAATTGTTAAGGATCCAGTAAGTCCAACATTGATTCCTTCAGACGTGTCAATTGGACAAATACGCCCATAGTGACTCGGATGAATATCTCGGCTCCGAAAACTTGCGGTTCTCCCCGTCAACCCTCCAGGACCTAAACAACTCACTTTTCGCCCATGAACAGTTTGTGTCAATGGATTCGTTTGATCAAAAACTTGAGATAACGGGTATGTGCCAAAAAAGGTCTCATAAGTAGTTATTAATAAAATTGAAGTTGAAGTTGGAGTTACCAAAGTTTGGGGAGTCGGTTTCGATTGACGTATGAATACTCTACGAATAGTTTTTTGAACTGCATGTTGTAAACGACCAAGAGCCAATCCGAATTGATCTTGTAACAGATCCGCAACCGAACGAATACGTTTATTTTTCAAGTGATTCATATCGTCATCGTCAAGTATACCCGTTCCAAATTTCATTCCAATCAAATGATCCGTAGCGGCCAATACATCTCGTGGTAACAAGAATGTATTGTTCTGAGGAATATCAAGATTAAGTCTCCGATTCATATTTCGTCGACCAATCCTTCCTAATTCACATTTTTGTTGAAAAAATTTCTTTTGTAATTCCTCGCATAAGGACTCCGAAAATACCAGGTCCCCACCTACACAAGCAAATTGTTGATAAAACTCCAAAATAGCTTTTTCTTTTGACTCAATCCTCTTCTTCTCTTTAGCATTCGGGAAAGACAAGAAAATTTCAGGGTAGGAAACATTATCCAGAATTTCTCTTAGATTCGAACCCATAGCTGATGATAGAACTAGAATAGATATCTTTTGTTTTCTACTCACGCGAGCCCATATCCTTTCTTTTTTATCAATTGCTAATTCCGATCTCCCCCCCCAATCTGATATTATAGTGCCAGTGTAGATAGAAATTCCCTTATGATCTAATTCCGAGCGGTAGTAAATACCAGGACTTAGCAATATTTGATTGATCACAATTCGGTATATTCCATTTATAATAAAGGTTCCTAAGGAATTCATTATAGGAATGTTTCCGATAGAAATGGTTTGCTTTTGCACATCGAAACCAAAAATTAATCTCGCAGATACATATAATTCGGAAGAATAGGTGAGTGATTCATACACAGCATCTCTTTCTTTTATCGAGGGTTCTAGCAGTTGATATCCTTTCGCAAATAATTGAAATGCAATTTCGTGATCTGGATCTTTAATTGTTGGAAACTTGTCAAGTTCTTCTGCCAAGGCTTGATTAATGAACCTACAAAATCCCTCGAATTGGATCTGACTAAATCCGGGTATTGTGGACATTCCCTCGTTTCCATTCCGGAGCATCTTAATCTTAAGTTTCCTGTTTATCAAAGAAAAATTCCATTATCAGCTCACTCTTCATCAATCCCTATGGATCGATCTAGCAATCATGGAATCTATATTCTGTTTACTGAATCACATGAAATTCTAGGGAACTCCACATACGTATTTCATATATGTATTTCATACATATGAATAGAGACCATTTGGACGAAAGTTCGAGTTTGCCAGGGGTACAAATGAAATGAAAATGAATTGATAAAACATTCCTACAAAAAAAATTCTGCCACTTATACTTTATGTTATGATATTCTAATCAGATTGGATGGCAAAGATTTCTCATTTTATCTCCTTTCTATGAATGTAATAAAGCCGTAATATAATATACTAGAAAGTTTGACTTTACTTCGATTTAGAATAGCGTGCTTACTTTAATTTCTCAAAATAATTTGAGGGTTCTTTTTTATTTCGGATCGGAGTAGTATAATTGCTAGAAAATTCAGTATTTCATTGTGGAATTCTAAAATAAAGTAAGTCCCTTTTTTAAGTACATGCCAATCTAGTTATCCACCTCTCCCCATATCCATGCTTTTCTTTTATCGTAATTTCACTTGGGTACGCCAAGATAGTCAGGTTATACTCTATATCAGAGCAAATTTCCTTTTTTTATTCAAGATATTTAATTTAATACTTTGAAAAATTAAAGCATGATTCCCCATAGAGATATGTACATAAAGGGGATCTTTGGATAATAATGCTGTTCGGACCTAAAGTTTACCTATACACGGATTAAGCATAAAGCCATAATATTTTATTATGCCATTGAAGGGGGGGGAGATAATACCGATTTAAGAGTAGTTCACTACTGCAATAAAAAAAAGAGAATTCTAGTTAACGGTTCCAATTTATTCTGAATTTTGCAGCCTGTGAATAGAAATCCACTTTTTCTTCTTTTTCATCTCAATAGAAAGAAATGGGAAGTTTTATTGTGTTAACAATGTATGTTTTAAGATAGAATCTATCGAGGAGAATAATAGAAACTGGATCAAAAAAAGCAGGAATAGATTTTTTGAAAAAGATTGGAAAAAAGTAAGTAGAATTATATTCAAAATAAAAGGGGCTTTTCGTAAGAAAACGTGGATGAATACTTGCTGTTTTCTAGATTTTTGATCGGATTTTTGGCGGCATGGCCAAGCGGTAAGGCAGGGGACTGCAAATCCTTTATCCCCAGTTCAAATCTGGGTGCCGCCTGATCAATAAAATACTTAGGTTTTTTTTATAGTGCTGATCGAATTCGATAAATTTTTACTTCGCATAAGTTCGGGCAAGAGAGTAACTGGGCCTGCCGATACTGGGTTTAGAGAAACCATACCATAGTTCTATCCTCAAACTAGGGTTAGGGTTTGTTTTGACGGTAGTGGCCAAAATGGTTATCAATAGGGGTGAGGTAGTGTTTCCTTATTCTTTTATTATATGAATTTGAATTGGTTCTTAATTGAGATTCGATTTGATAATTTTAAAATACGAGGATAAGATGTCAGAAATCTTGGTATCCAAAGAAAGGTCCCTAAGGGGCATTCTTTTTTTTTTTTCAATCTAAGATTCAAGAAGGGACTCCACGAAAGAATATCAAGACTTACTAATTATTATACATTTTTTTATCGTACATCTTATGTTACCTACATACACTAAAGTAAGGACTACTTAATTCTAACGAGAATCAGATTAAATAGGTCGATCAAAAATCAATTTAGGAGTTGTATTATGGATAAAATCTCTTCATTCTTTCATAGAATGATACAAAGCAAGGCTGCAGGGTTTAGGTCAAAAATAAACATTAGGTAAGGTAGGTATCCAATAAATATTTATCTATCGATAATTTTATGGTATATTCGGGCGTCCTTTGCTTAAAAAAAAAAAAAAGAGTAACAAAAGGAATAAAAAATCTTCCTATTCCCGCTTCTTCTATTCAGGACATCATTCCCGTACTCTTTCTTTTTTAAGGAAAAAAGGGCTATAGTATCTCGTATTTTTAATGCTCTCTAATTCTACCAGAATTCCTATAAGAATTTGTTAGGAGTAAATTCCTTGAACTGATTGATCCATGGCCTTAGGGCGGAATCCCTTTTTGACTCTGTACCCTTGATTCCACTATGATTATTGATCAATAGTAGAATAATCCCTTCATAGAAATAGGAGACATAATTTAGATGGATATAGTAAGTCTCGCTTGGGCTGCTTTAATGGTAGTCTTTACATTTTCTCTTTCACTAGTAGTATGGGGAAGGAGTGGACTCTAGGGATACTACTAATTGATTAAGTAATCAAATTGTTGTATCAATTCTTTTCTTTAATGGATCATTTTGCATTAATCATTTTGTCAAACGTTATTCTTTAATCTTTTTCTTTAGTTTTGTTTCACTCCTGTAAGAAACTCTTGTATTGTAAGTTGTAATGTAAGAAAGAGCCATTATACCAATTCAGAATTTCTACTAGAAATGACGAATGGTTAAAAAAAGTTCTATACATAAGAAAATTAGACTTTCTTCCACGGAACTATTCACGGCATATCACACATTTTCCATTTCCTTTTACTTTTTACTATAGTCTATTCTTCATATTATTTTTCTTTCCTTCCATGGATTCTTTGGTCAAGAATTGTCTTAGATTTTTTTATTTTGACCTGATTGAAATTAAGTGGATGCAATGAAAAAAGAAATTGAATTAGACTACTTAACTATTTCAATCTACTAATCTATTCTATGTAGATTCAAAGATAATATAATAGAAAGAATCTAAAGTGTCGTAGAAAAAACTATATGTAGTTCTTTCTACCACACTTTAAGATTCCAACCAGATCCTTTCATTTAAGACTTGGATTTTTTTTATTTAATCCCTTTTTAATTTCTTCAATGATTAATTGGAATTCCAATTAATTATTTTGGCTGACTGTTTTTACATAAATAATAAGTAAAAAAGAAGTAGGAACTAGAATGAACAGTGCAGTAGCAATAAATGCGAGAATATTGACTTCCATAACCTCTTTATTTTTTATTTTCACAATAACTCGGGATGTAATCCCATGGAGAGGAAAAAGGGGTATCTTGTAAATTCAAGGGTAGGGCTTGCATTCTGATAATACTGAATCAATTCAATATTATGAATATCGGATCTATCAAATCAATTCATGGATGAGAGTTATATTTCACGGATGAGAGTTATATAGTATAACATAGGAAGATCCTCTATCCACACTAAGACCAAAATGGGTTTTTTGATTGGATTAGGAATTCCCTCTTTTTTAATCCTTTTCTACTTTTTCTTTTCTATATCTCTAACCCACGAGCTTTCTTAATCTTATACTTTCTTAATCTTATACAATTTCCCTTCCTTTTTCTTATAGTTATACATACAATTATGTATGTATTATATGACCAACTTTCACTTTCTATGGGTCACATAGACATCCAAATAAGCAGTAGAAGTGAGATGGGGAAAAGAGGTCTGAAATAAAAAGGGAATACGATTTATGTATGGATTCCGGTAAAATACCGGTACTCTATTCCATAAGAGTGGAATAGGAAATTAAGATGAGGATGGTATCATCATAAAGAAAGATAGAGTAATATAATATCCTAAATTCTACTAATCCACATATCGTATGTGTGTCTTTCTTTATCGATTGGGAGTAGTGAAAAAAAAATTCCTATATGCCCTCCCTCCCTCTTTAATGAGAGATGCAAAATAAAAAAGTGAAGTAAGGGTGCCCTGTGGGTATTTGATCTTGCTCCCTGCCCCTTTTTTTCATGGAAAAAGGAAATATCAATTTCTCCATTCATTGAACCCTAGTTCGGGACTGACGGGGCTCGAACCCGCAGCTTCCGCCTTGACAGGGCGGTGCTCTGACCAATTGAACTACAATCCCCGCGGGGTGTATGGCATACCCATTCTTAAATAGAACCATAAGAAGATTCGATTCGTCTTTCGTACTCTAAGAAATAGACGAATCATATACTACATACCCACATATTATATTATACGTGGGTATAGTGAGAGTGACATAACTAGTATGTCGTGATTTTTTATCACTAAAAATGGATAATAATCCAGCCTTCAATAAGAAAAACTCTTTTGTTTGTAAGAAAGGAATGAGAGAGATATGGATTAGAAAAAAAATTTCCTTTTTTCTTTATCTTTTATTTCTATAGATCAGACATTTTATTTTATGGAAGAAAAACAAAAGGATTTAGTTCATACTCACGAAGCCCTAGATTTTTGGTTTGGGCCGAGCTGATTTGAACCAGCGTAGACATTGTCAACGAATTTACAGTCCGTCCCCATTAACCACTCGGGCATCGACCCAGGAAGAATTTATTCTAGGGTTTTTGCTAATCTATGATTAACCTCCTTTCATAATACTCCCTACCCCCAGGGGAAGTCGAATCCCCGCTGCCTCCTTGAAAGAGAGATGTCCTGAACCACTAGACGATAGGGGCATCACTAGACGATAGGGCCATATACAACCGCTCGTGATTATACTATAATCATAGTATGAGCAGTTTTTTGGAATTGTCAATATACTCGAAAAGTATAAATAGATCCAAAGCAAAGAGTTTTTCCAACTTTTCTGTTATGTTTTCATCTAGGATTTTTTTTAGTTGATCGTTATAGATTAATTCTCCGTGCTTCATTTAGTGTTCATACCAAAAATGCATCCATCCCGCACTAAGTCATAAAATTCTCTAAAAATATAGAGAAAGTTTCAAAAACAAAGAAAAAAAGTGAATCAATTTAGTAGAAAAGTACTCTATCAGATTCGAACCAACGACTTACGTCT
>NW_028259831.1:0-30593 GCF_056163025.1 Triticum urartu | reverse complement strand
TATCAATAATCAGTTTGATCTTTTTTCCCACCTTCAGAAGAATGAAGCATAGATAGATATAGAGCCTTCGTTCAAATTTTCTGAGAGGTAACTATCCCGGTTTCATATATGAAATCTCTATAGAATCCTTGAAAAAGACTTTTTTCCATAAGAAAGAAAAAAGAACTTACTATCTTTGGGATCTGATACTACACCGCTGCTTAATCCCTTAGTGGATCGGCTCTATTACATAAGCGGATTCCTAAATTTTGCCCCATATCATGGGATAAGTAAGCAGTTTTTTTTAGTTGTATCGACCCAGTCGCTCACTAATTGATCTTTACGGTGCTTTCTCTATCAATTTGAGAAACTTTATCCATAGAGTAGTAGTATAGGCCATACTTTCTTCGTTTTTTGATTCTCGTGAAGTGTCCTTCCTTCCTACAGCTGATAGGGAAAAATCGTTGTTTTTACGATCCCTATGTAGAAAGCCCTTTTTTTCTAGTATTTACTAGAAAATTTGATCCTCTCTTTTTTTTTTTTCTTTCTATAGTGGAGATAGTCGCACGTAATGACAGATCACGGCCATATTATTAAAAGCTTGCGGTAAGAAGGGGTTTCGTTCTAGTGCCCGGAAATAATATTCCAAAGCCTTTGTATGCTCTCCATTGCTTGTGTGTATAAGGCCTATGTTATAGAGTATATAACTTCGATCATAGGGATCGATTTCTAGTCGCGTAGCTTCATAATAATTTTGCAAAGCTTCCGCATAATTTCCTTCGGATTGAGCCAACATCCGTTACGGTCGTTCATTCTATTCAAAAAATCTCCGTTCCAAAACCGTACATGAGGTTTTCATCTCATACGGCTCCTCCCTTCTGTACATAATAGTACTAAGCGAAATAATCTATAGAATCAAAATAGAATTAGTCCCGTCTCATTATGAACCGAAAGGGGCTGGTATTTTTCCAAGAAATCTCTAGCCAACCTTCCCACAAGAGGTTTTTCTTAACACCAATGAATTCTATTAATGCTAGAGGAAAACGATAGCTCCAATAATTTCTTTGTTCTCAACGCCTCCTATTTAGAGGAATTAGCTACTTCAACGATCTTTGATGGTTATAGGGGTATCCAAAGTACAAACCTGATGGTTGTTTGTTATCCCAACCATTCTTCCCAGCCCTGATACCGATCAGGAAAGGGGTAATTTCTAACAAAGTTTTTCTCTTGTTGATTCCTATTTCTAGGTGTAGTGCTTTTCTCCCCTATGCTGCCTACGGATACTAATAGAGTAGGATTGGCCTGTAATCCATACCATACCATATCCTGTAGGTGTAACCTTTCGCTCAATACTCAAATCTACAATTGAAGTATCTGAAGCCGCATCAATCGAGGATACACGACGGAAGGAATTGTTAGTTCGCCTCACCTTCCCGAAGCGTGGGTTTGTTTGCTTTACAAATTTGGTTCTCTCTATGCCAACCCCCCTCTCTTTTTCGTAAGACTGAGGTATAGGTAGGGCTAAAAAAAAGCAAAAAAAAGAGTCAAATCGCACCATCTCTATAATAAGTAAATGCCTTTTTTTCTCCTGAGGTTGTCGGAATTATTCGCAATAAAATATTGGCTACAATTGAGGAGGTCTTATCAATGAAATTTCCATTTCCACGGGATCTAGGCATAATTCCCAACCCATTCTATATAGAATTGTTTTCATTCCTTCACAAAATAACATAAAAACAAACACATTCGATTCTTATAATTATAAATAGATTGATCCATATGCTCTACTCTAAATCCATATGCTTTAAATGGATAAGAGAGATATGGATTTTCCGCTCAGCTCAAATTGTATCCTTTTCCTTCTGCTTGGACACGAAGAGATATGAAATATTTGACTAAGACTGGATTTCATTCCACTTTCCTATTTCTGAACAACAACTTATGTTATCAACTATTTCGTGTTTTCAAAGTTATTAATTGTCTCATACCCTATTTTTGATTTCGATAGTATGGTGTAGCGTATCTTATGCAAACGGAATTCTAAGGTTTCTTTATTTTATTATGCAATAAGAAGAATTCTTCCATTTTCTTTTTCTTTAGTTGCGGGAAAACCCAAATTAAAACTTTTATTTTATAGCGAGCGCAATTTCTAGTAAAAAATCCTGTATCCTTCCACTTAGATCAAAAGGAATTTTTCCAATAGAACTATGGAACCCCCGAGTGGTTGCGGTTGTACCTGTACTGCAGGAATAAGAAAACTCGCTATTCACTCAGTTTATTTTCCATAATAAGTTATGTAGGAGAGATGGCCGAGCGGTTCAAGGCGTAGCATTGGAACTGCTATGTAGACTTTTGTTTACCGAGGGTTCGAATCCCTCTCTTTCCGTTTTTCTTAATTCATCAACGTTAAGGATCACAATGTATCAAATCAAATAACAATTTTTTCCAGCAATAATATAATATCTTATATTATCTTATTTTGATTTAATAGAAATTAGAAATTCTCTATAGCAAATTACTGTGGTATGTAAAATACACATAGAGGAAAAAAGAAAAAAGGATCCTAATCCTAGGGTTAATCAATTTTAGCTAGTTGATGGGAAAATACAAATTAATGGTAATGGTCTTAGGGCGATTTAGTTCGGGGAAAGGGGAAGGGGAAGAAAATTCTATGAACCTTTCCTTTTTTCGTTAAGTTCAAGTCTGACGAGAGTAATATTCTACAACTAACAACTCATTTATTTTGAGACCGACCCACTTCCTATCTAGGATTTTATTTACTAGTCCTTTATATTCCAACGTGTCAATCGCCAAATGCTTTGGCAATTTCCCCGGGTCCGATGAAGCAATATAATTTTGAACCAGACCTTTTGATCTTTGGTTATCTTTCGTAGTAATAATATCTCGGGGTTTGCAACGAAAACTTGGTATATTGACTATACGACCATTAACTAAAATATGTCTATGGTTGACTAATTGGCGGGCCCCAGGAATGGTTGAAGCCATACCCAATCGAAAAAGGATATTATCCAAACGCATTTCAAGTAATTGTAGTAAAACCTGGCCTGTTGACCTTTTTGCTTTTCCAGCGATATGTACATATCTAAGTAATTGTCGTTCTGTCAGACCATAATGAAAACGCAATTTCTGTTTTTCTTGAAGACGAATACGATATTGCTCCTTTTTCCCAGAATTGAATTTTTTTTTAAGATTACTTCCGGATTTAGGTGTTTTTCTAGTGAGTCCTGGTAAAGCTCCCAGACGGCGTATTTTTTTTAAACGAGGTCCTCGATAACGGGACATGAAGACTCCTTTTTTTATTTTATTGAAATTTCATTTTACACAATTAATTTCATTGTATTTACATTACAGAATACATCGAAATTAAAACTGAATTAAACTACAGGATAAACAGAGTAAAATCAACTAAAGTACCCCAAAAAATGGAATTTCATCAAAATCTTTTTTTTTTGTATATATATTATTTATTTTATTGTTTTGTATCTAGCAAAATTGTAAGGTAAAAAACATAAAAGATCCTGGATTCTCCATTTAATTCGGAAAAAAAGAGATTCTTGTTCGTAGAACATCGATAGAGAAAAAAAAGCCGACTATCGGATTTGAACCGATGACCCTCGCATTACAAATGCGATGCTCTAACCTCTGAGCTAAGTGGGCTTACATAACGGAAATAGTGTAACAAATAGAAATAGGTATAGTATAGGAAATCCGTAAAATCTCAGATATTAGTTATTAATCTTAGCTATTAACTAGTTCTAAATTTGAAGTTATACTTATAAAAATAAAAAAATACTAAAACTTCTTAAAGATAAAGTTAGCTTGATATGCTTAACTATAGGATATTAAAAAATAAAATTATAGAATTTATTGGTATTTTCATTCGATCATTATAGACTTTATTATTTGTTAATAATTTGAGGATTAATATTTCACTAAGGGGAACATAGAGTCAGAGTAAATAAAATTGCTAATTCTGATTAGAAAAAAAGAATAAATATCAAGCGTTATAGTATAATTTTGAATACTATAAAAAAGTAAGACGGGAGGTGGGGGAGATAAAAACTTTTGGATATATTGATTCGGATTGAATTGCAAATACATCAAGGATAGAATCAATTCAATTCATGAATTGCAATAAGCAAGCGAGGTCTCTCAAATAGAGTCGAACTGAACTGCTAGACTACGTTGAGTGATGAACTCAATGATTCAAAAAAAAAACTAAGAGATGGATGAAATTACACAAGGAATCCTGGTCTCAAAGAAGAGGGAAATGGGGATATGGCGAAATCGGTAGACGCTACGGACTTGATTGTATTGAGCCTTGGTATGGAAACCTGCTAAGTGGTAACTTCCAAATTCAGAGAAACCCTGGAATTAAAAAAGGGCAATCCTGAGCCAAATCCGTGTTTTGAGAAAACAAGGGGTTCTCGAACTAGAATACAAAGGAAAAGGATAGGTGCAGAGACTCAATGGAAGCTGTTCTAACGAATCGAGTTAATTACGTTGTGTTGTTAGTGGAATTCCTTCTAGTTCTAAATTAGAGAAAGAGGGGTTTTATACCTTATACATTTAATAAACACGTATAGATACTGACATAGCAAACGATTAATCACAGAACTCATATTATATTCTAATTATAATATAGGTTCTTTATCTTTTTTAAAAATGAAATTAGAAATGATAATGATTATGAAATAAAAAACTCATATCATAATTTTTTTTTTTCATTATTGTGAATCCACTCCAATCGAATATTGAATAATCAAATTCTTCAATTAAAATTCAAAGTTTTCGAGATCTTTAAAAAAGTGGATTAATCGGACGAGGACAAAGAGAGAGTCCCATTCTACATGTCAATACTGACAACAATGAAATTTCTAGTAAAAGGAAAATCCGTCGACTTTATAAGTTGTGAGGGTTCAAGTCCCTCTATCCCCAAATCCTCTTTTATTCCCTAACTATACTATATTATTATTATTTATCCTCTTTTTTTTTTTCTTTTTATCAATGCACTTTTTTTTCTTTTTATCAATGCAATGGGTTTAAGATTCATTAGCTTTCTCATTCTACTCTTTCACAAAGGAATGCGAAGAGAACTCAATGGATCTTATCCTATTCATTGAATAGATTTCTTTTTTATTAGAGTATCGGCAAGAAATCTTGGTTATTCACTCTATTTTTAAGTTTTATTTAAGTAAACCATGCACAATGCATAGGACTACCCCCCCCATTTTCAAATTTAAAATTTGAAATACTTTAATTAATTTTTAGTCCTTTTAATTGACATAGATACAAATACTCTACTAGGATGATGCACAAGAAAAGGTCAGGATAGCTCAGTTGGTAGAGCAGAGGACTGAAAATCCTCGTGTCACCAGTTCAAATCTGGTTCCTGGCAGAGAAAAAAAAAAAAAAGATCCACCGAATAGGTATTGATCCAAATACCTCGAGATGGATTGTGATACATATTCATTAATAATATTTATTCATCTAAGTGGATAAATCTATAATATAAATATAGAGGCACTTCTTTTTCTTTTTAAAGAAGTTTTAAAATATATCTTTTCTTTATGATAAAGAAGGGGGTGAGATTCCCCTTTATTTTTTTGCGTTTCTTAATTTTGTATTCCGCTATTCCGACGAATATTTTTTTAGTCTTGCTTATCTTTATCTTATCTTATTTTCCTAGTTGTGCTAAGTAATGTGCGCGGTACAAAGTTCCTGGTAGAGAACTTCTTTGAGTCATCCTATTTTTCTGTTCATATGAAGGAAATTAATATGCGATTTTCAAAATAGGGGAATCCAAATGAAACCCTTTTTTTGCTCAGTCTATCTGGAATGCTTTTGTATAATTAGGAATTAATTATAAATAGGTATTCCGTTTCATCTAGGAAAAGAACCTAAAAATATTCCTTGACTTGAATAAAATCTGGAGTTGTGTTGTATAAGTGAGCATGAATTTCTTATCATTCAATGAGCATCTTGTATTTCATAAAAATTGGGGGTTATATAATCCTTACGTAAGGGCCAGCCTATCCAACTTTCAGGCATTAGGATACGTTTAAGGCGCGGATGATTATCATAAGAGATTCCCACCATATCATAAGATTCGCGTTCTTGAAAATCGGCACTTCTCCAAATCCAGAAGACAGACGGAATTCTAGGATTATCCTTTTGGGCAAAGACTTTTATGCAGACTTCTTCTGGATTATCTATACCATATTGTATTCTCGTAAGATGATACACGCTAGCTAAAGATCCACCGGGTGCTACATCATAAGCACATTGGGAGCGTAAATAATTGTAACCATATACATATAAAATGACAGCAATGGAATCCCAATCCCCTGCTTTTATTTGTAAAGTCTCTATTCCTCGGTGATCAAAGCCCAAAGATCTATGAACCACCTCATGTTTGACTAGCCAATTAGATAACCAACCCTGCTGCATTGTCTTCATCTCTCCCTCTTTGTATAAATATTTCACATTTCGGATGCAAGTTTGAAAGATTGCCCTGCTTTTTATTTTTCTACACAAAAGAGCCCCTCTCCTAATTCACTAATTTGTAGGAAGGTACTGAACTTTTGGATTTGAAAAAAGTTTCAGAAGATATATCTAATGTAGATGGTGATTGATAGAGCAATTCTTGCTCATAAGTTCCTGTATGAGTACTGCGCCTAACATAAAGCTTGTGACTGGTAGTAAAACATCTATTTTTATTTTGAGATAGAGTTTGATCCTCAACTATTTCTCGCGATATCTTCTTACGAAGTTTTGTTAGGGCATCTATAACTGCCTCCGGTTTAGGTGGGCAGCCCGGCAAGTAGACATCCACAGGAATTAACTTATCAACTCCCCGAACAGTACTATAGGAATCCGTACTGAACATTCCCCCTGTAATAGTACAGGCTCCCATAGCAATGACGTATTTTGGTTCAGGCATTTGCTCGTATAATCTCACTAAAGAGGGAGCCATTTTCATTGTTACCGTACCGGCTGTTAAAATTAGGTCTGCTTGCCTAGGACTTGATCTTGGTACCAATCCATAACGATCAAAGTCGAATCGTGAGCCTATTAATGAAGCAAATTCAATGAAACAACAACTGGTACCGTATAGAAGGGGCCATAAACTGGAGAGTCTTGACCAATTCGAAAGATCATTTGGTGTAGTTGAAATAACAGAATTGGAACTTGTTTGGTCAAGTAAGGGAAACTCAATCAAATTCATAACTGTCTCAATAGAATCTTTTCCTTCTTTTTTTTTGTCTAAATATTCAGTTAAGACCATTCCAAGGCTCCTTTTCGCCATGCATAAACTAAACCAACAACTAAGATAAGCACGAAAATCAAAGCTTCGATAAAAACGGATACACCCAATACGTCGAAACTCATTGCCCAAGGGTATAGAAAGACGGTTTCCACATCAAAAACAACAAAAACGAGCGCAAACATATAATAGCGTATTCGGAATTGTACCCAAGCCCCTCCCATGGGTTCTATACCCGATTCATAACTAGAAAGCTTCTCTGGTCCTTCACTAACCGGGGCTAAAAGTCCTGAAATCGAAAATGCCAAAATAGGAATAAGGCTTGCTATTATTAGAAATGTCCAAAAAATATCATATTCGTGAAGCAGAAACATAATGTACTCCCATTAATGTGGAATAGGCGGAACTTAAATTAGTCAATTCAATTCAGCATTGTCAATTTATCCAGAACTTCTCTCTTTTCCTCGGTGAAACAAGAATCTTTTTTGTTCAAACAAAAGCGCTTAGTTTAAGTTTAGCCTTTGTTTCCTCTGTGCTGCATCTTCTTTAAAGATTCATCCAATGGAATCCCAACTCCCTTTCTTTTGGATTTCCATTCTATTTAGATATGGTGTATGTAGATCTAATTCTTATATAAAGAAAACTTTCTCGTTTCACTTTGTCTCGCTTTCTCTAGAATCTCTAGAAAAAAGAATAGCTCTATCCTTTATTTAATATTTAATAATAAAATAATAAGAGACTATTAAATAAAAATGAGAATACTACTAAATTAGAACCTAATTAAGATAGTAGGACTAATCTATGCAGTATAATTAATGAGAAGTAATACTATAAAATAAAAATAAAGAACTCTATTTCAGAACTATGAGACAGAATATTCTGTTTTCTTATTTACTCTTTACTTTATTTTTTCTATTTAAAGTTGATCAATTTACATAATGTATCTATAAACAAAGTAATAAATATACTTAAAACAAAGTAGGAATTCGCAAAATGGATAAAATCATTGCAGTTATTATAGGGAAGTCTAGAGATATCCTATTTGAAGGAGGACGGGATTCAAATCAGGGAAAGGATCCTTTCTTCTATTGATTTGATAGAAATTCGTTTTTCTTTTCCTGTCTGTATGATTTTGATTTTCGATGAATGAGCCTTTGGTAATGCTTTTATCTCTATTCTATGTCGCAGGCGCCTATCCAGTCTATAAACAAATACTAATGAGAAAATGAAAACTATACTAAACTAAAGAAAACATAGGATAGAGATCCTAAAATCTAAAAAAGGGCATATTAGGGCTATACGGATTCGAACCGTAGACCTTCTCGGTAAAACAGATCAAACGGATTATTATCGAAATGATTTGAACTGTTTCAAAGACCCAACATGCATTTTTTTGCATTGGGCTCTTTCATAAACTGATTTAAAGATCAGTTAGTCCACCATAGTTTTTCTTTACGGAAAGATAATGAGATGGCTCCCTGTGCTCTGATTGATTTTTTGTATTATGATCTATCTAGGAGCAATACCAAAGTGTTTCAAAGGAGGATTACCTTGACTTAGGTCTGCCTCCGGTCTAAATTAAATCAACCTAAGTGAAATGGAGTCTCTATCGTTCCACTGCAAGAGTTAACTATGAGACTTCATACACCTTAAAGTTCATAGAACGAAAAGAAGTTTTTTGGAGGCCCTTATCCTCATTACGCCTAGCATTTAGTGGGCTGGATATTTACCTTATCAACTAGCAAATCCATAAGGGTTCTATTTGATTAGGCACCTGAATTGGCACCTGAATCGGACTGAACCGACTGTTTGTCAGGCTACTGTTCTCCTATTCTCTCGAATCTATGAAGTAAGACATTGATTTTGCAATAAGATCGATTATGTTCATTGCATAATAAGCTCCTTTGAAAAGCATTGGCGCACGTGTAAACGAGTTGCTCTACCGAACTGAGCTATAGCCCTTATCAGAGATATCTTAACATATAGATAATTTCTTGTCAAGATGAATATTTTCTAATGCCAGAGGATACCCCTTTGATCTGTATCTGTTTAGTATTTAGTTTAGTATTTAGTATATAACAGACCAATAACAGAGCGGTATTGCTTAGAAAAGGGATTCAATATATAATCGATCGAAGTAATGGGTCTTCCTTTGTGGTGATAAATTGCCTACTTAACTCAGTGGTTAGAGTATTGCTTTCATACGGCGGGAGTCATTGGTTCAAATCCAATAGTAGGTAAGTAGGTAGAAAAATTACTAGATAGCATTGGACTTACTTCGCTTCGCTATCTAATAACTTTTTCTACCCCTCTTCCCTTTTTCTTTGTATCAACTATAAACCACTGGATTGTCTTCAATTGGATGGGGGAATCCAATTGACAGCCTCGATTCGTATCCTAGCTCGTCTGAGAGCGAGCTTCGCTTCAACCAAATCTTTCGTACCCTCAGCTTTACTCAAGTTAGCTTCGGCTATTTCAAGTGCCTTTTGAGCTTCTTCCGGATCAATATCACTACCCAGTTCCGCATCATTTCCTAAAATGATGATCTCATTATTAACTATTCTCGCAAAACCGCTCCACAGAATCGCTGTTAACCATTGGTCGTTGAGGAGGCGTATTCTCAAAGGACCCATATCTACTGCTGTGTTAATGGGGGCGTGGTTTGGTAATACGCCAATTTGGCCACTATTAGTGGATAAAATGATTTCTTTCACTTCACAATCCCAAATAATTCGCTTAGGAGTCAGTACATAAAGATTTAATTTCATTTCTTCGATTTGTTCTCCTCTTCTAAGGTTATAGCTTTCGTGCTAGCTTCATCGATGTTACCCACCAAATAAAAAGCCTGTTCAGGTAGGCCGTCTAATTCTCCGGAAAGGATTAGTTGAAATCCCCTAATAGTTTCCGCAAGAGCAACATACTTTCCTGGAGAACCAGTAAAAACTTCTGCCACAAAGAACGGTTGTGATAAGAAACGCTCAATTTTTCTTGCTCTTGCTACAGTTAAACGATCCTCTTCCGATAATTCATCCAAGCCAAGAATTGCGATAATGTCCTGAAGTTCTTTGTAACGTTGTAAAGTTTCCTTAACTCTTTGCGCAGTTTCATAATGTTCGTTGCCAACGATCCGAGGCTGTAACATAGTCGAGGTTGAATCTAAAGGATCTACTGCTGGATAAATACCCTTGGAAGCTAATCCTCTGGAAAGTACGGTAGTAGCATCCAAATGTGCAAATGTTGTGGCAGGGGCAGGGTCGGTCAAATCGTCTGCAGGTACATAAACTGCTTGAATCGAAGTTATAGATCCCTTTTTAGTAGAAGCAATTCTTTCTTGCAAAGAACCCATTTCTGTACTAAGAGTAGGTTGATAACCCACTGCGGAGGGCATTCTCCCTAATAAAGCGGATACCTCTGATCCTGCTTGAACAAAACGAAAGATATTATCGATAAATAAAAGCACGTCTTGCTTATTAACATCTCGGAAATATTCCGCCATAGTTAGGGCAGTTAAACCAACTCTCATACGAGCTCCCGGTGGTTCATTCATTTGGCCATAGACTAGAGCTACCTTTGATTCCTCAATATTTTTTTCATTAATTACTCCGGATTCCTTCATTTCCATATAAAGATCATTTCCTTCACGAGTCCGTTCCCCTACTCCACCGAATACGGATACGCCCCCATGAGCTTTAGCAATGTTATTGATTAATTCCATGATCAGTACTGTTTTACCTACTCCAGCCCCCCCAAATAGTCCTATTTTTCCTCCACGTCGATAAGGAGCTAAAAGATCGACGACCTTAATACCTGTTTCAAAGATGGATAATTTCGTATCTAACTCGATAAAGGCAGGCGCAGATCTATGAATAGGGAACGTTGCACTACTATCTACAGGACCCAAATTGTCAACAGGCTCCCCAAGAACGTTGAAAATTCGTCCGAGAGTAGCTCCACCGACCGGAACACTGAGAGGAGCTCCCGTGTCAATCACTTCCATTCCTCTCATCAACCCGTCCGTAGCACTCATAGCTACAGCTCTAACTCGATTATTTCCTAATAATTGTTGTACCTCACAAGTCACATTAATTTGCTTATCGGCAGTGTCTCTACTCTGGACTACCAAAGCGTTATAAATATAAGGTAACTTGCCTGGGGGAAAAGTGACATCCAGCACGGGTCCAATAATTTGATCGATACGACCTGTACTTTTTTCTTCAATTGTGGAAACCCCGGGAGGAGAAGTAGTAGGATTGGTTCTCATAATTATCACATAATTAAAAAAAAGGAATTTGTCGAAATTTTTCTTTTTTTATTGTTGAATAATGCCAAATCAAATCAAAAAAAATCCAAAAGTAAAAAGGAAATGAATTAGTTAATTCAATAAGAGAGAAAAGGGGACCAGGACTTGATTTCGTTGCCCAAGCGAATCCCATTCAATCGTTTACTCATGGAATGAGTCCATTGGAAAGTTCAATCAATCTTTTTTTTCATATACATTTTGCCTTTTGTGGAGGATCTGTGCCTACTCTACTTTCCTATCTAGGACTTCGATATACAAAATATATACTACTGTGAAGCATAGATTGCTGTCAACAAAGAATTTTATTAGTATTTAGTTAGGTATTTGCATTCAAAATAAGAAAAGAGAACTATTAAGAACTTGTAAAATAAGGATTAGGAATTAATTTGGGTTGCGCTATATCTATCAAAGAGTATACAATAATTATGGATTTGGTAAATCAAATCCATGGTTTAATAACGAACCGTGTTAACTTACCATAACAACAACTCAATTCCTATCGAATTCCTATATTGGAATTCCTATAGGATAGAACATACACAGGGTGTACGCATTATATATGAATGAAACATATTCATTAACCTAAGCATGCCCTCAATTTTCTTTAATGAGTTGATATTATATTAATTGAATATCCTTTTTGTTTTACGAGATTTTTGCTAAAGTTTCATTTACGCCTAATTAACATCGAGTAGACCCTGTTATTGTGAGAATTCTTAATTCAAGAGTTATAGGGAGGGACTTATGTCACCACAAACAGAAACTAAAGCAGGTGTTGGATTTCAAGCTGGTGTTAAAGATTATAAATTGACTTACTACACCCCAGAGTATGAAACTAAGGATACTGATATCTTGGCAGCATTCCGAGTAAGTCCTCAGCCTGGGGTTCCGCCCGAAGAAGCAGGGGCTGCAGTAGCTGCCGAATCTTCTACTGGTACATGGACAACTGTTTGGACTGATGGACTTACCAGTCTTGATCGTTACAAAGGACGATGCTATCACATCGAGCCTGTTGCTGGGGAAGACAACCAATGGATCTGTTATGTAGCTTATCCATTAGACCTATTTGAAGAGGGTTCCGTTACTAACATGTTTACTTCCATTGTAGGTAACGTATTTGGTTTCAAAGCCCTACGTGCTCTACGTTTGGAGGATCTACGAATTCCCCCTACTTATTCAAAAACTTTCCAAGGCCCGCCTCATGGTATCCAAGTTGAAAGAGATAAGTTGAACAAGTACGGTCGTCCTTTATTGGGATGTACTATTAAACCAAAATTGGGATTATCCGCAAAAAATTATGGTAGAGCGTGTTATGAGTGTCTACGTGGTGGACTTGATTTTACCAAAGATGATGAAAACGTAAACTCACAACCATTTATGCGCTGGAGAGACCGTTTTGTCTTTTGTGCCGAAGCTATTTATAAATCACAGGCCGAAACCGGTGAAATCAAGGGGCATTACTTGAATGCGACTGCGGGTACATGTGAAGAAATGATTAAGAGAGCTGTATTTGCAAGAGAATTAGGGGTTCCTATTGTAATGCATGACTACTTAACTGGGGGATTCACCGCAAATACTACTTTGGCTCATTATTGCCGCGACAATGGCCTACTTCTTCACATTCACCGTGCAATGCATGCAGTTATTGATAGACAGAAAAATCATGGTATGCATTTCCGTGTATTAGCTAAAGCATTGCGTATGTCTGGGGGAGATCATATCCACTCCGGTACAGTAGTAGGTAAGTTAGAAGGGGAACGCGAAATGACTTTAGGTTTTGTTGATTTATTGCGCGATGATTTTATTGAAAAAGATCGTGCTCGCGGTATCTTTTTCACTCAGGACTGGGTATCCATGCCAGGTGTTATACCGGTAGCTTCAGGTGGTATTCATGTTTGGCATATGCCAGCTCTGACCGAAATCTTTGGGGACGATTCTGTATTACAATTTGGTGGAGGAACTTTAGGACATCCTTGGGGAAATGCACCTGGTGCAGCAGCTAATCGAGTGGCTTTAGAAGCCTGTGTACAAGCTCGTAACGAAGGGCGCGATCTTGCTCGCGAAGGTAATGAAATTATCCGAGCAGCTTGCAAATGGAGTCCTGAACTAGCCGCAGCTTGTGAAGTATGGAAGGCGATCAAATTCGAGTTCGAGCCGGTAGATACTATTGATTAACTAGATAAAACTAAAGATAAAGAAGGTATAAATAAAAAAGAAACGAAATAAAAAGAGAAAAAAATCAGTTATGAAATGCAGTAATTCTTCTTTATTCTTCTAATTGATTGCAATTAAACTCGGCTCAATCTTTTTTAGAAAAAAAAGATTGAGCCGAATAAAAATAGATCATGATATGATCATGAGACTTGACAAATTGAGATTCGTCTATTCTATATATCTAGAATATATATATTAAGGTATAATACAATAAAGAAATACAAATAAAATAATAAAATAATAAAATATAGTATTATCATATGATAATGATAATGGAATCAAATACGCAGTATTTACAGAAAAAAGTCTTCGTTTATTGGGAAAGAATCAATATACTTTTAATGTCGAATCGGGATTCACTAAGACAGAAATAAAGCATTGGGTCGAACTCTTCTTTGGTGTTAAGGTGGTAGCTGTGAATAGCCATCGACTACCTGGAAAAGGTAGAAGAATAGGACCTATTCTGGGCCATACAATGCATTACAGACGTATGATCATTACCCTTCAACCGGGTTATTCTATTCCACTTCTAGATAGAGAAAAAAACTAAAGGAGAATGAATGAAAAAAGACATAGTTTGGAAGTTAGACCTTTTTATAGGACTCTCTTTCAATTTCAAAAAAGAGGACGTTTGAAACTTTTAACAGGCGTAATCGTGAGTCAACAAGTGACTCGAACTGTGTGTAAAAAAAGAAGCATTTTTTTTTTTTCAAAATGCTAGAACTAGATAAGGAAGTTTTCTATAACCTTGAGAAAAAGGATAAAAAGGTAGTTTTTTTTTAGTTTATGACTCCGATCAAGAGCGAGAAATCCTTGATTTGGGATTGGACATAGAACCTGGACCCATCGTAGAGACGTTTAGTTCAAAAGAAAGGATCGTATCCTGATGGTAAGAATTATACTTTCGTGGAAATACAGCGCTATAGACTTCAATGCGGTAGAGTAGACGTTTTGTTTCTAATTTTTCTGGACCAAACCTCCGCTCCGACCCAACGATACAATGAATTTTTTCTGTTCATATTCATAAATAAAAAAGATTCGGAATCGCAATGCTACTATATGCGTCCAGAGGAGTATTTGGAATAATATTCTTCTATAATCCATTATTGCGGGGGGTCTTACTAACAGGGCTTCGCTGCACGGGACAGGTCTTCGTCGAAAAGCTAACTCCACCCGGCATTTTCATACCCTTTCTTTGGGTGGTATATCGCCTTTTAAAGTCTAAGAGGGTAGTAGGGGATCTATAGTAGGTAAGATAATTTGCCCTTTGATTTTGATTGAATATACTATTTTTCCGCCTTTACCACGCATTATTGTATGCGCTTCTAGAGAAGTATGTATGCAGGAAGTAAATTCTAACCGCTTTCTTTTGAATCCAATTTCAAATTAGATTAGAAAGATAGAAAGGCCATGAGGATGGGAAAATCAAAATAAAATCTTTTTAATTAGTTCTCCTTTTTTGGAATTTTCTTATTATCCTTTCATTTTTTTTACAGAATATTTTTCAAACTAAAAATAAAAAATACAATACAATAGTCAATATTCCTTATAATAGATATACTTAATTATATCATAAGAATCTTAAGATATTTTTCGACTAGATAGAAATAGTAAATTTGAATTGAGACACCTATTCCATGACGGATTTAAACTTACCTTCTATTTTCGTGCCTTTAGTAGGCTTAGTATTTCCGGCAATTGCAATGACTTCTTTATTTCTTTATGTGCAAAAAAATAAGATTGTCTAGTATTTTTTAGTGTAAGTAATATAATATGGTAGGGTATGTGGCTTTTTCTACACACACTTTCTACACACAAATGAAAAACGGTTATGGATGCGGATATAGGCTACGAGCATAAATGCATGAATATGCAGAGCCAGGTATAGCGAGTTTTATTTTATTTATTTTAATTGAATCAACGAATATTTTTTGAATAGAAAGTCAATGTATCTAACCTATTATTTCACAGGAGTACTAGTTGCTGAAGGCGATTTCAGAATCAAAAAAAGTAAAGTCAAAATTATTTAGCTTATTCTCTCAATTTCAATCGACCGCTGCTGGATTTAGTATATCTAATATGAATTGGCGATCAGAACACATATGGGTAGAACTTCTAAAAGGTTCTCGAAAAAGGGGTAATTTTTTCTGGGCCTGTATTCTTTTTCTAGGTTCACTAGGATTCTTATCGGTTGGGATTTCCAGTTATCTTGGTAAGAATATTATATCTATACTTCCATCTCAAGAAATTCTTTTTTTTCCGCAGGGGGTCGTGATGTCTTTCTACGGAATCGCAGGCCTATTCATTAGCTCCTACTTGTGGTGTACTATTTTGTGGAATGTAGGTAGTGGTTATGACCGATTCGATAGAAAAGAGGGAATAGTGTGCATTTTTCGTTGGGGATTCCCTGGAATAAAACGTCGCGTCTTCCTTCGATTCCTTATGCGGGATATCCAATCAATTAGAATTCAGGTTAAAGAGGGTCTTTATCCTCGTCGTATTCTTTATATGGAAATCCGGGGCCAGGGGATCATTCCCTTGACTCGTACTGATGATAAATTTTTTACTCCACGAGAAATTGAACAAAAAGCTGCCGAATTGGCCTATTTCTTGCGCGTACCAATTGAAGTATTTTGAGGTATCTTTTTTGAACTGAGTTGAATGAAGAAAAGAAGAATTGGAAGAAGAAAAGTTTTCTCAACACAGGGAGGAAGTCCCTTCTAAATTGGATTTGTTATTGTAAGGGGATTTTTAAGTATTTATCTAAAGGAAGGAACAAACGAGGATAAGAGAAATTTGCTTTTAATTTTTTTTTATCCAAGTTAGATATATCGCATACTATTCTTCCTTTTTCATCCGAAAGGGCTTTTTTTTTATTCTATTTCACTATTTCATTCCATCTAGATCTAAGAAAGAACCCAATGCACTGAAATTCCACTAATAACTAATATACAAAAAAGAAGAATAGATACAGGGTATCAAACCTATAGAGTTTTTGCTTCAAAGAAATAGAAATATCATGAAATAGAAATATCATCATATAGAGTCAGGGAATGGAATAGAGTCAGCGAATGAAGCATATTCATTAACAACTCCATTTACAGATCAAAAATGAAAAAAAAGAAAGCATTGCCTTCTTTACTATATCTTGTATTTATCGTACTTTTGCCTTGGGGGGTCTCTTCCTCATTTAACAAATGTCTGGAACTTTGGATTAAGAATTGGTGGAATACCAGGCAATCCGAAACTCTCTTAACTGATATTCAAGAGAAAAGGATTCTAGAAAGATTCATAGAATTAGAAGAACTTTCTCTCTTGGACGAGATGATAAAAGGGAAACTAAAGACACATGTACAAAAACCTCCTACAGGAATACACAAGGAAATAATACAATGGGTCAAAATAAATAATGAGGATCATCTCCATACCATTTTGCATTTCTCGACAAATATAATCTGTTTGGCTATTCTAAGTGGTTCTTTTTTTCTGGGTAAAGAGGAACTTGTCATTTTGAATTCTTGGGTTCAGGAATTCTTCTATAATTTAAATGACTCAATAAAAGCTTTTTTTATTCTTTTAGTTACTGATTTTTTTGTTGGATTTCACTCCACCCGTGGTTGGGAACTAGTAATTCGTTGGGTCTACAACGATTTTGGATGGGCTCCTAACGAGCTTATTTTCACTATTTTTGTTTGTAGTTTTCCAGTAATTCTAGATACATGTTTGAAATTTTGGGTCTTTTTTTGTTTAAATCGTCTATCTCCTTCGCTTGTAGTCATTTATCATTCAATTAGTGAAGCATAAATTCATTTGATCTCCCGATATTAATATTAATCAAATTAGCAAGCATCTTTTTTTAGAAAGAAAGCCCTTTTCCATTTTAGCAAAATTCTTTCTATTTATACCTACTTTAAGGTATTCATCATTGCAGTACAACTGTTGCAGTAGAATGACAACAGATTCGTGTATAGGGAACTAGATTAGCTTAGCTACCTATCTAATTTATTGTAGAAATTCTGGGATCTGCGATTGGACATGGAAAATAGAAATACTTTTTCTTGGGTAAAGGAACAGATAACTCGATCGATTTCTGTATCGATCATGATATACGTAATAACTCGGACATCTATTTCAAATGCATATCCCATTTTTGCGCAGCAGGGTTATGAAAACCCACGAGAAGCAACTGGACGAATTGTATGTGCCAATTGCCATTTAGCTAGCAAGCCCGTCGATATTGAAGTTCCCCAAGCTGTGCTTCCCGATACTGTATTTGAAGCAGTTCTTCGAATTCCTTATGATATGCAATTGAAACAAGTTCTTGCTAATGGAAAAAAGGGAGGGTTGAATGTAGGTGCTGTTCTTATTTTGCCCGAGGGATTCGAATTAGCGCCGCCCGATCGTATTTCCCCTGAGTTAAAAGAAAAGATAGGAAATCTTGCTTTTCAGAGTTATCGTCCCGATAAAAAAAACATTCTTGTGATAGGCCCTGTTCCCGGTAAGAAATATAGTGAAATTGTCTTTCCCATTCTTTCCCCTGATCCTGCTACGAAGAAAGATGCTCATTTCTTAAAATATCCCATATATGTAGGGGGAAACCGAGGAAGAGGACAGATCTATCCTGATGGTAGCAAGAGTAACAATACAGTCTATAATGCTACGTCAACAGGTATAGTAAGAAAAATACTACGTAAAGAAAAGGGGGGGTATGAAATATCCATAGTTGATGCATCAGATGGACGCCAAGTGATTGATATTATACCTCCCGGACCAGAACTTCTTGTTTCAGAGGGGGAATCCATCAAGCTTGATCAACCATTAACAAGCAATCCTAATGTGGGAGGTTTTGGTCAGGGGGACGCAGAAATCGTGCTTCAGGATCCATTACGTGTCCAAGGCCTTTTGTTCTTCTTCGCATCCGTTATTTTGGCACAAGTTTTTTTGGTTCTCAAAAAGAAACAGTTTGAAAAGGTTCAATTGTACGAAATGAATTTCTAGGTCCCGGGATTTCTTACCATCAAGTTGGTAAAAAGCCTCGATTTATTGGCAATTGCTAGAATTATCTATGATCTATTTTGGAAATCCTTTTTTTGTTTAGACTGCTTTTTGTTTATGAGATGTCTGGAATTCCTTATTTATATCCCATGCAAAAGAAGAGAATCCAAGGCAAAGGCGAGAACAATCAAATTAAAATTTCTTCTTTTTCGGAGGGATTGCAGGTCTTCTTAATCGTCTATTCGGCACAAGAAAAAGCCTTTTTCTTGTGCCGATTCTTCTTGTATCAAAATAAGAATCCTTTTTCTTCCTAATTCGTCAAAGATTACTATTTCTTCTTTATTCGGGTCTGTCTCTTGGACCTCTTTTTCTTTTGCTTAGGTTTAGCCGAGGTAGTGGACAAACAGAGGGGAAGAAAATATGGCGGGGGAAAAATTTCTTGTGATTGTGAGCAAATTGCTTGGCTTGTTTAATTAAGTTCAACTTCAAATTTACAGAAATTTTGCAAAAAAAAAGTAAACTCTTCCATTGAAGGTTTTTTTATTTTTAGGCTAGTTGAATAGTTTTGATTAAGGTTTTATTAGTTTATTACTCGAAACTAAATCAAGGATTTTCAGGATACTTCCTTCGTGGAATAAGATATTGGATCCTCGAGTGATCTCTTTTTCTTGTTGCTTCATAAGAGTGAATCGAATAGATTCAATTCGCGTTATAAGAGTAAAATAAAAATTCCGCGGGTCCTTTCCGCTCTAATCAGATAAAGGGGGGTAAGGACCCGCTAAGCTCCTACTTTTTCATGTTTACAATCTGGTCCCTCCGATTACTATAGAGATGAACCCAATCCAGAATATGAACCATAAAAGAAAACACCTACTAAACCAATCACAGCAATACCAGCTACAGTACCTATCAGCCAAAGAGGAATTCTTCCAGTAGTATCGGCCATTTCCCCTACTTTCCTCCACATTTTATCAATTGGTCATGCTAGAGACAAAAACAGTCATGGGTAGTTATAAGGATGGTATCCTTCCAAATGGGATAAGAGAATTCTTATTAGTCTCTTTCTTTCTCTCAATTGAAGAAGTAATTGGAAAATAAAACAGCAAGTACAAAAATGAGTAATAAACCCCAGTATAGACTGGTACGATTCAATTCAACATTTTGTTCATTCGGGTTTGATTGTGTCATAGTTCTATAGTTGGAATTTGTTTTATCGTTGGATGAACTGCATTGCTGATATTGATCCCAAGAAAAAAACAGTAGGTACAGCTAGTCCGTGAATAGCCAGCCATCGCACTGTAAAAATAGGATAGGTTCGATCTATGGTCATTGAGGGCCTCCTAAAAGGATCTACTAAATTCATCGAGTTGTTCTAAAGAATCAAAACGGTCGGTTATTAACGGAATTCCTTGTCGGCTTTCCGTGAAATACTCGTTTGGCCTAGGACTTCCAAACACGTCATAAGCTAAACCCGTACTGACAAATAACCAACCCGCAATGAATAGGGAAGGTATAGTAATGCTATGAATAACCCAGTATCGAATACTGGTAATAATATCAGCAAAAGAACGTTCTCCCGTGCTTCCAGACATGCTGAACTCCCAAAATTTTTGTACATTCAAAAAAGGAATTGATTCCGTAAAAGATGGGATCGACCAGTAAATAGAAAATTACTGATATTTCATCCTTGTGAGATTGTCAATTTTGTACCAAAGGTGTATTTTGAGTATACCGAATTAGTATAGCTATCCTTCCTATGGCACAGCAATCTGGTTTTGCCTGGTTCCGAAACATAATTACTTTTTTATTTTTTTTTTGTCTATAGGTAAGCTATATGTTATTCAAGGCATCAATAGAAAACCCCATTTTTGTAGGTTCTACTTACTTTTCATTGGCTTCGGAATAATAGAGTAATTCGGAATAGCAGCCAAAATCTTGGGAAAATCTAAGTTAATGATCAATAGGTTTGGATAAATAATTTAGGAAGGATATTCTCATACTGACACAATACAAGGACAAGTATATGTGAAATCTATCCTTTCATAATTCGTAATTCATCCTTGTATTGTTTGTTGGATTAGGTCTAACTTTCTTGACCAAACTGCGAGCGCGGAACTTTACGAGATGAAATAGGGAAAGACAGAAGATAGAATAGAACTTAAAAGGATAATTGAAGTGACTCGTCTTCGAATCTACTTTGGTTGGAGTTCGAAAAAGGAATAAAAATAAAGTAAATTCAAGGAAGAGCTTTCTTTTTTTTTTTTTTTTAACAGCCCCTTGGCAGGTCGTGGAATGCTTTTGTTCTCCTCTTATTCCATATGGAATACAATCAGTTAAAATAAGAAGGAATAGGGGAATATTCGATCGTTCACTCCAAAAAGAGGGTCCTATTGAAAAAGAAATTATCCAAAATAGAAAGAAGTTTTTTTTTTCAAATTCAATTGTTTATTTATCTCTTATTCAAAAATTTCCCTGAAAATTGAATTTCTTTTTTTCATTCAATGGGGTTAGATGATCTAGTTCTTAATATTATTACTTTACTCAATTGACAAATTCCACAACAAATCTCTTGATTCGGAATTAGGGACTCATGTATCATCTGATGAATCCACTTTCTTTTACACTTCTGTATCTTACTCTATCTTGTTTTTTAGTATTATCTAAAATAACTGATGAATTATGAATTTTCCATAACTTAGGTAAATGCTTTACCAACATATGTAGTGTAGTAAAAAAAAATAAATGGAATTTAACTCTTTCATGCTTACTTTAACTAGTTATTTTGGTTTTCTACTGGCTGCTTTAACTATAACCCCAGCTCTATTTATTGGCTTGAACAAGATACGCCTTATTTGAATTGACTGAATAATTATAATTCAGAAAAGAAAAATCTTTCTTTGGGATTCCTGGCATTCTACGACTCTTTTCCAGACTAATTAGGAATTCTTTTCTTGGTCATTGAGATTCGTGGATAATTTAGAGTACTATTTAGGGATAGATCGTACCTCTTTTTTTATCCCCTCGAACAAATCGAAATGATTGAAGTTTTTCTATTTGGAATCGTCTTAGGCCTAATTCCTATTACTTTAGCGGGATTATTCGTGACTGCGTATTTGCAATACAGGCGTGGGGATCAGTTGGATCTTTGATTGAGTCATTTTTTTTTTTTGATTGACCTCCTCCAGACCAGAGAGGAGGTCAAATTGAAATTGGAGTTACAATTCAATTTTGTTAAGTTATTTTACTCTGCTTCGACATAAAATAGATGGAATCACGCTCTGTAGGATTTGAACCTACGACATCGGGTTTTGGAGACCCGCGTTCTACCGAACTGAACTAAGAGCGCTTTCATTCATTCAAAAAGAAAATCTTTTTCTATTCCTAATGTATCTCACGTACGTATAGTCTCCACAAATTCAAGTTATACCCACTTTACTTTAATTGATCTCGTCGCTACTGCCTATAAAGAAGAAAGAAGTAATAGGTAGGGATGACAGGATTTGAACCTGTGACATTTTGTACCCAAAACAAACGCGCTACCAAGCTGCGCTACATCCCTTTTCCAAATTAAATTGTTGTACAATGCCATTGTACACAATTCCTGTCTTCTTTTCCACATCATAATTTTCTTCTTCTTTCTTTCTCTATCTATATATAGAACCCTCGTGTCATTTCTTCTTTTTGGTCTCATATAATTAAGGAATTATATACATATAAAATCCAATATAATTTCGCCTATAAAAGAAGGATTACTTTTCCTTGGTAATATATAGGAAGAAGGGGTCATCTTTTTCTTTTTTAGGGATAGGAAAATTTCGTCGATATGGTTCATTTTATATATAGCATAACAATCTTGGGCAAGAGTTTATGATCATATATGTATTCCAACAAGGAAGGAGGATTTTCAATGCGGGATATAAAAACATATCTCTCTGTAGCACCCGTGCTAAGTACTCTATGGTTTGGTGCTTTAGCAGGTTTATTGATAGAAATTAATCGTTTATTCCCAGATGCTTTGTCATTCCCTTTTTTTTAATTCTAGTTATTGCTATGGGAGGGATAGATTTCTTCGTGATATGACAAAATTTGATCCTTTTCAATCTTTTTTTAGTATCGGAAGGAAAAAGAAAGAAAAGATGGATTGGGTTGAACCTCAGAGTCATTAAAAATTTGGTAAACCCCATTTTTGAAAATAGAAATTCAATTTAAAGGGGTACCCAAGCTAAATAAGGCCTCAGAAATCAGAGCATAGAAAAGGCGGGGCTGGCTAATTAAATGAAAGGATTTCGAACCAAAATCTTTGCTAATTCGACAAGGATTGTATTCTTTAATTATTTCTCTATTTTTTATTACTTAATTAAAGAATAAAAAAAAATTATTCTAATGAATTTTATTCTTCTTCTTCGGATTCAAAATAGAAGAATAAAAGAATAAGTAGAAGAATTAAGTTAAGTCAATCCAAAAAGAAAAGGAGGTTCATGGCCAAGGGAAAAGATGTTAGAATCAGAGTTATTTTGGAATGCATCAGTTGTGTTCGAAAAGGTGCCAATGAGGAATCGACGGGGATTTCTAGATATAGTACTCAAAAGAATCGCCACAATACACCCGGACAATTAGAATTCAAAAAATTTTGTCGTTATTGTCGCAAGCATACGACTCATCACGAAATAAAGAAATAGGAACATCGTGTGTTTGATCTTTCCAAACAACAGAAAGAGTAAGAACTTCATATTTAATATATATAAGAAAACATAGTATAGAATACAAAATACAAATCAACTCATCTGATTTCCGGTAGATATTATTTCATATGTATAGAGGGTATTCATATACTATAATATGAATCAAATAAGATATGGATCAAAGAAAAACTACTTCTTCTGGATCCTAAATTAATAAAATAAAGAAGTGAATTTTCAAATTTTCAAATTTTAAATAAGGAATAAATCATGTATACATCTAAACAACCTTTTCTTAAATCTAAGCAACCCTTTAGTAAATCCAAGCAAACTTTTAATAAATCCAAGCAACCCTTTCGTAAATCCAAGCAAACTTTTCGTAAATTCAAGCAACCTTTTCGTAAATCTAAACAACCTTTTCGTAGGCGTCCCCGGATTGGCCCGGGAGATCGAATTGATTATAGAAACATGAGTTTAATTAATAGATTTATTAGTGAACAAGGAAAAATATTATCGAGACGAATAAATAGATTAACCTTGAAACAACAACGATTAATTACTCTTGCTATAAAACAGGCTCGTATTTTATCTTTCTTACCGTTTCGTAACTATGAGAACGAAAAGCAATTTCAAGCCCAGTCAATTTCAATAATTACAGGTTCTAGACCCAGAAAAAATAGACATATTCCTCAATTAACGCAAAAGTACAATTCCAATCGAAACTTAAGAAACAACAACCAAAATTTAAGAAACAACAACCGGAACTTAAGTTCCGATTGTTGATGTTTTATTCGAATTCGAAAGGGCCAGACCTATATATATTATAAAGAAAGTAATCCAGCTCGTTGATTCCTACCACTTAATCTTAATTTATTGTATCTTCCCGGAGTTCCCTCTCCGGGAATTCATCTTTTATTATTCCAGTATATTACTTTATTTATACCTTTAATTGATGATCTTTATTTTATTGGAAATCGTGTAAAGATTATTTGGATTTGATACAGCTACTTGTGCAAGCATTTTACGATTAAGAATCAATTTCTTCTTGTACAGGTTGTGTATTAATTTACTATAACTATCGAATACTTTATATACCCGCGTTGCTGCGTTTATCCGAGTGATCCACAAACGACGAAAATCCCTCTTTTGCCTACCTCTATCTCGATGAGAGGAAACAAAAGCTCTTTTTACCTGTTGGGTAATCATTCGATTAAGTCTTAAATGAGCCCCTCTAAAGTTTGAGGCAAATGAACGCATTTTTGTTCGTCGTCTCCGGGCTATATATCCTCGCGGAACTCTGGTCATTGAATCAAATTAACCTTAATGAATAACTAATGATTTCTCTTCTTTTAGCCACCCTTTTTCTCATTAATAACAAAACTAATTATTCCGATATATAAAATATTAATTCCAATGGCTTTTGCTATAGTAACCTTCCCAACCACGATTTTTTATTCCACTCCGTTCAGTTATTTCTATACGAAATAACAAATTCATTCTAATAATACTAAAAAAAATAGTGGGTTCCATCGTTTCTATGGTTCCCTTTTAAACGGTGAGGCCCTCTCTATACACCGGAGCCCTTTCTTTCATCAAAAGGTATTGCGAACTTGTATAGTCCACATTCTTTGGCTCTACCTATCCATTATAGAGTAAATAGCTCTTTTCACAATAAGAGTTATCCATACAGTGACGGTATTTAATTATGAAAGTTGGCTAAGTAGCTGACCCTGTTAGTCCGTTCTTTTAAGATAAAGGAGCATAAGCCTTTTTCTTTTTATTACTATTTCCTCCGCTTAATGGATAACCATTTGCTACCAATGGGAGAATTGCTTCTTATTTCCAATTTAGATAATTGGATTTGCACCAAAGGAAACCATAAATTCCATATACCATAGAAATCTAGGATAGAGAAGCTATATCCTATTCATTGGTACTAATCATGGATACTTCAATTTTTTTTATATTTGTTTGAAGTCATGATCTGAACGAGTCGCACATACACCCTAGCACATGTTCCTCGACGCTGAGGGCATCCTTTAAGCGCGGCCGTTTTTCGAGCATTTCGTATTGGCTGTCTTGCGTTTCTAATAAGTTGTTTAACCGTCGGCATGTTGTATGTATATAGAAAAAAATGGATTGGTTTAGATCCATCTTAACCTGATGATTGCTCATCATGAAGTCTTTCTATTTTCTATTAAATCGAGGAAAACACGAATTTAGCTGTGAAATAACTTTACAAGAAATCCGGACACTACCAATCCTTAAACATTTCTGGAAACCACACTGGATCAGTATCGCAGTGCTTGTCAATCATTTCATCCCCTACAATATCGACAAGTCCATAAGCTTTGGCTTCGTCTGCTGACATAAAAACATCCCTTTCCATGTCTTCGGATACAACCCAAAAAGGCTTGCCTGTTCTTACTGCATAAACCCTTGTGATCATTTCGCGAACTTTGTGTAACTCTTCTACTTCTAGTAAAAATTCTGGTGTCCTTGCCCGATAATAAGCACTAGCAGGTTGGTGAAGCATAATCCTCGCGTGAGGGAATGCTATACGCTTGGTGGGTTCTCCTCCAAGCAGAATGAAGGACGCCATGGAGGCGGCTATTCCGAGGCATATTGTATATATATCTGGTGTCACCGTTTGCATCGTATCAAAAATAGCCATTCCTGAGATTAGCCACCCGCCTGGGGAGTTTATAAACAAAAAAATATCACTAATTCCATCTTCTATACTCAGATATACCATGAGACCTGTAATATGATTCGTGATCTCGCAACGAATCTCTTGACCTAAAAAAAGTGTCCTTTCTCGATACATAACATTGTATAAGTCAACCCAAGTCGCTTCTTCATCTCCAGGAATCCGGTAAGGTACTTTTGGAACACCAATGGGCATATTAGATTAATATTATTAAATTTAAGTAAGAAAACCACACTTTAATATGGAAACGTAAGAATGGAACAGAAAGAAAGAATCCGCAGTTTATTGTCTTAATTTTTATTCTTATTCTATATGAATATTATAGATTCTATTAATACGTAGATTGAAAGGTTATACATATAAGGAATGTAAGACAGATTGAATAAAGAAAAGGGAATGGGTGATTTGAATGCTAAACAAAGAGGGGTAGCGATCTATTCTTCGTTTTTTCCAAATTGGCCAAGTTACCCATTGCATATTGGCACTTATCGAGTATAGAATAGATCTGCTTCTCTTTCTTCTTATGAACAGAATTGGCTTCTTATTTTTAATGGAATGAAATAAATATTCGCGCTTTCTGACACAGAATCCCCTAGAAGGGTTAGGTACATAGGATATGGATAGTCTTTTTCAATGCGATAAAATAAAGCGACATCGTGTCTATTTTTCTTTGCTAAAGGGGTATTTCCATGGGTTTGCCTTGGTATCGTGTTCATACTGTCGTATTGAATGATCCGGGTCGATTGCTTGCGGTGCATATAATGCACACAGCTCTAGTTTCTGGTTGGGCTGGCTCAATGGCTTTATACGAATTAGCAGTTTTTGATCCCTCTGATCCTGTTCTGGATCCAATGTGGAGACAAGGTATGTTCGTAATTCCCTTCATGACTCGTTTAGGAATAACGGATTCGTGGGGTGGTTGGAGTATTTCAGGAGGAACTGTAACAAATCCGGGTATTTGGAGTTATGAAGGTGTGGCAGGTACGCATATTGTGTTTTCTGGCTTGTGTTTCTTGGCAGCGATCTGGCATTGGGTATATTGGGACCTAGAAATATTCTCTGATGAGCGGACGGGAAAACCCTCTTTGGATTTGCCCAAGATCTTTGGAATTCATTTATTTCTTGCAGGGGTGGCTTGCTTTGGCTTTGGGGCATTTCATGTAACGGGTTTGTATGGTCCTGGGATATGGGTATCCGATCCTTATGGACTAACTGGAAAAGTACAAGCTGTAAATCCAGCGTGGGGTGCAGAAGGTTTTGATCCTTTTGTTCCGGGGGGAATAGCTTCTCATCATATTGCTGCGGGTACATTGGGTATATTAGCGGGCTTATTCCATCTTAGTGTCCGTCCGCCTCAACGTCTATATAAAGGATTACGTATGGGCAATATTGAAACTGTACTTTCCAGTAGTATCGCTGCTGTTTTTTTTGCAGCTTTCGTAGTTGCTGGAACTATGTGGTATGGGTCAGCAACGACCCCAATCGAATTATTTGGGCCTACTCGTTATCAGTGGGATCAGGGATACTTTCAGCAAGAAATATATCGAAGAGTTAGCAATGGTTTAGCCGAAAATCTTAGTTTATCAGAAGCTTGGTCTAAAATTCCCGAAAAATTAGCCTTTTATGATTATATTGGTAATAATCCGGCAAAAGGGGGATTATTCAGAGCAGGCTCAATGGACAATGGGGATGGAATAGCTGTTGGATGGTTAGGACATCCCGTCTTTAGAGATAAAGAAGGACGTGAGCTTTTTGTACGCCGTATGCCTACTTTTTTTGAAACATTTCCGGTTGTTTTGGTAGATGAGGAGGGAATTGTTAGAGCAGACGTTCCTTTTAGAAGAGCAGAATCCAAATATAGTGTTGAACAAGTAGGTGTAACGGTGGAGTTCTATGGTGGCGAACTTAATGGAGTAAGTTATTCTGATCCTGCTACTGTAAAAAAATATGCGAGGCGTTCTCAATTAGGGGAAATTTTTGAATTAGACCGGGCTACTTTGAAATCTGATGGTGTTTTTCGCAGCAGTCCAAGGGGTTGGTTCACTTTTGGTCATGCTACCTTTGCTTTGCTCTTCTTTTTCGGACACATTTGGCATGGCGCTAGAACATTGTTCCGAGATGTTTTTGCTGGTATTGATCCAGATTTGGATGCTCAAGTGGAATTTGGAACATTCCAAAAAGTGGGAGATCCAACTACAAGGAAACAGGCAGTTTGATACACATTGTTATAGTATCTTTCACCTCTCTTTTTTGATTTGACATGGGAAACATCTCCCATCCTTTCTTTGACTCTTTTTCTTTCTTTATATGGGAAATTATCCCAAATGACAAATGAATAGGTGTGGAAGTTATAATTGTAAATAAACCAGGATCGAATCTATGGAAGCATTGGTTTATACGTTCCTTTTAGTTTCGACTTTAGGGATAATTTTTTTCGCTATCTTCTTCCGAGAACCACCTAAGGTTCCACCAACTCCAACTAAAAGAATAAAATAATTTCATTTAAGTAAGAAGTCCCCCTATCTGGGAGACTTCTTACTTAAATTAGTCTCCGTGTTCTTCGAATGGATCTCTTAATTGTTGAGAGGGTTGCCCAAACGCGGTATATAAGGCATACCCAGTAAAGCTTACAAGTAAACCAGATATGGAGATGGCGACTAAAGTTGCTGTTTCCATTTTTATAGAATTTCAAGATTACAATGGATCTACGAAAAGATCGTGTATTTACAACTACAACGGAATAGTATACAAAGTCAACACCAATGATTAAATAGAATTTATGGCTACACAAACCGTTGAAGATAGTTCTAAACCTAGGCCAAAACGAACTGGTGCAGGTAGTTTACTGAAACCCTTGAATTCGGAATATGGGAAAGTCGCCCCGGGTTGGGGGACTACTCCTTTTATGGGGATCGCAATGGCTTTATTCGCTATATTCCTATCTATCATTTTAGAAATTTATAATTCTTCCGTTTTACTGGACGGAATTTTAACCAATTAGGTTTCTACTAACTAAAACTAGGAAGTCAGAGTTTTTCCATCCAAAAAAGCCTTTCTAGTTTAAGATCTACATTTCTAGATATTATGGTAGTTCGACCGCGGAATTTTTTTGTTTCGGTATCTCTGGAATATGAGTGTGTGACTTGTTAGAATTGATCCTATTGATAATACATAGAAAGGGCCTGTTATCTCTATCAAGATGATTCTAATTCGTCAGATATTATTTATTCTAGTATCTGGAACACGAAATAGATAGAGTGGATCAAAAAAAAATGGAACTATGATTCATACTCACTATTAAGACCTCGCAACCAGACTGAAAAATTCAAGTAGTTCTTAAATAAAAATAAAAAAGAAATTTTCTTCCTTCCAATTTTGTTTGCCCAAAAGACAACTTTTTTTCTCTCGATTTTGTCGAGTCATTACACTGATTCAATAAATGATTATCAAGCGGTTCTTATTCGAAGAACCCTTGCCTTTTGTTTAGCTTGAGACTAAATCATCGTGGCTCTAGTATGAATCTAAGGTTTTAATTGAACTGATTCATAGGATCTCAACAAGATAATTTCTATATTACGCATAAAAAAACAAATCCTTTATAGGGAAGAGAAAAGTCAAGAAGCCTCTAATGACCAACATAAGGGAAAGGAAGAAAGAAAGACGCGCCAACTTGAGATTTTTTGGCATTATCATCACAAAGAAGATATTCCGGATTTTTCTTATTTGATATCTTCAAGGCAAATCGACCCAATTCAGTGGCTGATGAAGTTTTGAACCTTTTTTCTAATATTCGTTGAAAATTTTTGTGTTTCTGCTTGAGCCGTACGAGATGAAATTTTCATATACGGCTCTTAGAGGGGGACTCGGGTTAGTTACCTATCTCAATAAAGTATATGATTGGTTTGAGGAACGTCTTGAGATTCAGGCAATTGCAGATGATATAACTAGTAAATATGTTCCTCCCCATGTCAACATATTTTATTGTTTAGGGGGAATTACACTTACTTGTTTTCTAGTACAAGTCGCTACCGGTTTTGCTATGACTTTTTACTACCGACCAACCGTTACAGAGGCTTTTTCCTCGGTTCAATACATAATGACCGAGGCCAACTTTGGTTGGTTAATCCGATCAGTTCATCGATGGTCAGCAAGTATGATGGTTTTAATGATGATCCTGCATGTATTTCGTGTGTATCTCACAGGGGGATTTAAAAAACCCCGCGAATTAACTTGGGTCACAGGTGTGGTTTTGGCTGTTTTGACTGCATCATTTGGTGTAACTGGTTATTCTTTGCCTTGGGATCAAATTGGCTATTGGGCAGTCAAAATTGTGACAGGTGTACCTGACGCCATTCCGGTAATAGGATCGCCTTTAGTGGAGTTATTACGCGGAAGTGCTAGTGTGGGCCAATCCACTTTGACTCGTTT
>NW_028259830.1:20000-30601 GCF_056163025.1 Triticum urartu | reverse complement strand
TTTTCGCTGGGATTAGTTCTTGTTTGTATATCCTTATTCTATTTTTTATTAAATTCCTACTTTGTAGCTGTCGCACAACTTCTTATTTATGTGGGAGCCATAAATGTCTTGATCATATTCGCTGTAATGTTCGTAAATGGCTCAGAATGGTCTAAAGATAAGAATTATTGGACTATTGGAGATGGGTTCACTTCACTCGTTTGTATAACTATTGTTTTTTCACTAATGACTACTATCCCAGATACGTCGTGGTATGGAATTCTTTGGACTACAAGATCAAACCAAATAGTAGAACAGGGTCTCATAAATAATGTTCAACAAATTGGAATTCATTTAGCAACCGATTTTTATCTTCCGTTTGAACTCATTTCCATAATTCTTCTAGTTTCTTTAATAGGTGCAATTACTATGGCTCGGCAATAAGAAAACTTAGAAAAAGTACAAATTATAAGAATTGCAAATCTAAAATAAATAACTAAAGAATCACAATTTTGATTTAGTAAAATCCATCTACTGCCAACAAATACCTCCTTTTTTTTTTTTTTTTTTTTCTTTTGTTGTGTAATTGTTCTATTGTAATTAATTGAATCGGTTCAATTCTTGCCCTCATATTGAAATGAATCGAGATTGATAAGGAGTTAGTTAATGATGTTTGAGCATGTACTTTTTTTGAGTGTCTATTTATTTTCGATTGGTATCTATGGATTGATCACAAGCCGAAACATGGTTAGAGCTCTAATATGTCTTGAACTTATACTGAATTCAATTAATCTAAATCTCGTAACATTTTCTGATCTATTTGATAGTCGCCAATTAAAAGGAGATATTTTCGCAATTTTTGTTATAGCCCTTGCAGCTGCTGAAGCCGCTATTGGACTATCCATTCTTTCTTCCATCCATCGTAATAGGAAATCCACTCGTATCAATCAATCTAATTTATTGAATAATTAGACTTTTGAATAATTAGACATAGAATCCTCTAAACAAAGGCGCACATATTAAAATAAATAGAAATCAATACTATTTTCTTAGTATTATTTGAGAATATCCATTTTTTTTAGTAGATTATTGCATAGTATTCTTTTTCACTTAAATGAATTTTTGTATTTGTAATTCATTGATATTGCAATTTGAATATTGCAATAATTTATATTGAAAAGACGATAGCCAATTTATTGGCTAATTCGAATTCGTCTGTACAATTCGTAAAATTCTTTCTTATTTCTTATTTATTGTTGAAATCCAAAATTAAAGTCTCTTGGCTCTCTTCACGCTTTCTCACAAACAGATTAAAAAATAGATTTTTTTTTTTGAAGTTTGGATAAACCATTGCTTCGTCTGGTGTCTACAATACATATGACTCATTATAGTACTAATTTCATTTTTACCAGATCGAAAAATTTTATGTTGAAAAGAAAAATTTATAGATCCAATGTCACATTCCGTAAAAATTTACGATACATGTATAGGATGCACTCAATGTGTACGAGCTTGTCCAACAGATGTATTAGAAATGATACCCTGGGATGGATGTAAAGCCAAGCAAATTGCTTCCGCGCCGAGAACCGAAGATTGTGTGGGTTGTAAGAGATGTGAATCTGCCTGCCCGACAGATTTTTTAAGTGTCCGCGTTTATTTAGGGCCTGAAACAACACGTAGCATGGCTCTATCTTATTGATACGTTACAAAAAACTTCACTCGAATCGTCTGATTCCTCTTTACCGAAGAAGCCTGTGCTCGAAATAATCGAGCACGGGCTTTTCTGGTCAAAACGTATCTTGTCTTTATCACTTTATCATGAGTTATTTTCCTTGGTTAACAATACTTGTTGTTTTGCCGATATTTGCAGGTTCATTAATTTTCTTTTTACCTCATAAGGGAAACAAAGTCGTTAGGTGGTATACTATATCTATTTGTTTATTAGAATTCCTTCTAATGACTTATGCGTTCTGTTATCATTTCCAACTGGAGGATCCCTTAATCCAATTAAAGGAGGATTATAAATGGATAGATGTCTTCGATTTCCACTGGAGATTGGGAATCGATGGACTTTCATTAGGATCTATTTTATTGACAGGATTTATCACTACTTTAGCTACTTTAGCAGCTTGGCCAATTACACGGAATTCGCGATTATTCTATTTCCTGATGCTCGCAATGTATAGTGGTCAAATAGGATTATTTTCTTCGCGAGACCTTTTACTTTTTTTTATCATGTGGGAGTTAGAATTAATTCCTGTTTACTTACTTTTATCCATGTGGGGGGGGGAAGAGGCGTCTATATTCAGCTACAAAGTTTATTTTGTATACTGCAGGCGGTTCCATTTTTTTCTTAATCGGAGTTCTGGGTATGGGCTTATATGGTTCCAACGAACCAGGATTAGATTTGGAAAGATTAATTAATCAATCATACCCTGCAACCTTGGAAATACTTTTATATTTTGGCTTCCTTATTGCTTATGCTGTCAAATTGCCGATTATACCCCTACATACGTGGTTACCAGATACCCATGGGGAAGCACATTATAGTACATGTATGCTTTTAGCGGGAATATTATTAAAGATGGGAGCATATGGATTGATTCGGATCAACATGGAATTGTTACCTCATGCTCATTATCTATTTTCGCCCTGGTTAGTAATAATAGGAGCGATCCAAATAATCTATGCAGCTTCAACTTCTCTTGGTCAACGAAATTTCAAAAAAAGAATAGCTTATTCCTCTGTATCTCACATGGGTTTCATAATTATAGGAATTGGTTCCATAACCAACATTGGACTCAATGGAGCTATTTTACAAATATTATCCCATGGATTTATTGGTGCTACACTTTTTTTCTTGGCAGGAACCGCTTCTGATAGAATGCGTCTTGTTTATCTCGAAGAACTGGGGGGAATATCTATCCCAATGCCTAAAATTTTTACCATGTTTAGTAGCTTTTCAATGGCTTCTCTTGCCTTACCAGGAATGAGTGGTTTTGTCGCAGAATTAGTAGTATTTTTTGGACTAATTACTAGTCCAAAATTTCTGTTAATGCCAAAAACACTAATTACTTTTGTAATGGCAATTGGAATGATATTAACTCCTATTTATTTATTATCTATGTTACGCCAGATGTTCTATGGATACAAGCTATTTAATGTTCCAAACGCAAATTTTGTGGATTCTGGACCACGAGAACTCTTTATTTTAATCTGTATCTTTTTACCAGTAATAGGAATTGGTATTTATCCAGATTTTGTTCTCTCCCTATCCGTTGACAGGGTAGAGGCTCTCTTATCCAATTATTATCCTAAATAGGTTTGCTTTTTTTTACTCGTCTGCTCTATTAATGCAGAAATAAGTAAAAAAGTATATAATGCAGAAATAAGTAAAAAAGTATAATTAGATCTATCTCGAATTTTTGAGAACCCTTTGATAAGGCGTTCAAGGGGTTCTCAAATAAAACATAAAAGTAAAAACCTTCATTTCATGAAGGTTTTATTTTATGTAATCATTTAGGTGTTAATGTAAACGAACCATAACTATGTAAGCCTATTCCTAATAGATTTATACCAAAATAACAAATCCAAATTATAAGAAATCCTATCAAAGCTATAAGTGCAGAATTCGTACCCTTCCAATTTGGATTTGTTCTACTATGTAAATAAATTGCGAATATGGTCCAAGTAATAAATGCCCAAGTTTCCTTAGGATCCCAATTCCAATAGGATCCCCAGGCCTCATTAGCCCATACTGCTCCACAAAGAATACCTACGGTTAAAAGGGTAAATCCTAGGCTAATGACACGATAACTCCAAGAATCCAAACGCTCCGTTAATTGATATTTGTAATAATTTGGAAATGAAGGGACAGAGGTTCTTTTTAAAGCACTTCTTTTTGCATAAAAATATTTAATATCACTAAAGAAAAATGTTTTATTTAAAACATTTTTTTTCTTTTTAGAAAAGAAATGGAAATTATTTCGAAATCTAATGATTAGAATAGCGGCAGATAATAAGGATCCGCACAAAAGAGTTGCATAGCTTAATAACATCATACTGACATGCATCATTAACCACTGAGATTGTAGAGCAGGTACTAGTATCGTGGATTGATGCATTTCAGTTAAAAGACCCGATGTGGCAAAGCCTTGCGTTAAAATAGTACTTGGCGTAGTTATTGTGCTTAAATCATTTTTAGAGTTCTGTATTTTAGGAATGGTATGAAGAATATACAGGGCCCATGAAAGGAAGATCAATGACTCATATAAATTACTTAATGGAAAATGTCCCGAGGAAGCCCAACGAGAAACTAAGAATCCTGTTATAGAGAAAAAAGTAACTATCATTCCTTTTTCTGACGAATCGCGTAATCCTCCAAGTTCACGAACTAATAAGGTTATAAAATGAATCGTAATCACAATTGAAATCGTTGAGAAAGAGATATGAGTTAGTATATGTTCTAAAGTTGCAAATAGCATAAGGGGAAGGTCCCATTACAAAATTGTAAATTTCGAATTGATTTCTAATCTATTGTATTCTTTTTCAAGAATGCCGCCACTCGGATTCGAACCGAGATGCTTGAGCACTGCTTCCTAAGAGCAGCGTGTCTACCAATTTCACCATGGCGGCTAACTTCAAATAATAGGTAACTTAAAAGAATAATAGCTATTATCTTGGGAATCGTCGATATTGGGAAAGTCCATAAAATTTAGGAACATTAGAGTTTTCATTAAAATAGACTTCGTTTGGTAGTATCGTTTCCATTTTTTTTTTTTACAATAAACTCTTGCTTTGCCCAATAGAAACACAAACACTGCTTGAAAGAGTTGGAACTTCTTTTTTCTAACTTGCAATTATAGAACTAATTTTTTCTAATTAATTTCCCCTTTACATTTTGAAAATTCTTTCAATACAATGAAAAAAATCCAAAAGGGTTTCTATTTAATGATGAAATTAAAATAAAATGGATAAATAGAAAAGGCTTTTTGGATTTTTTAAAAATTTCTAGAATGAAAGTCTTTATGCTCTTATTAATAAGATTTACTAACCTTATGATTTTGGAGAAGATAGGTGGAAGTTGTAAGTCCTATTGTAAGAATACTCCACTTTTCATAATTTTCCTAATAGAATATGAGGATTCTATTAGGAAAATTATGAAAAGTTCATTGATAGGAAAAGAATACTTAGCACACAGTATACCAAACAAAACTTTTTTTTTCTTGTATATATAAGATAAGAGGGGTTTTTTGTTCTAAGAATATTGTACCGAGTAATTCGACACATAAAAGTACATTCAAAGAAGAATCCAAATTATTAAATAATTGGAATTCTTTTTTGATAAGTCAATTCATATTATTCCAAAATCTTATTATTTGTTTGTTGCCCAGAAAAACCCTTTGGTTTTGGATGCTCATTACCGCTCGAAAATGATCTTGATTTTACTAAAGAATAAGATTGTACTATGGAAAAATAAGTCTTTTTCTTCCAAATATTTTTACGAATACGCTTTTTTGACATTGAAGTACGTTTTTTTGGAACTGCCATTCAAAAAGGAAATTACTTTTTTCTAGTTGTATGTGAAAGACATCTATTGCTGCAAATCAATCCTTCTTTCTTCTTTTTATTAGTATTTATACTTAGATACTGAAAGATACTTAAATTTTGAATTATTTTTTACTTCATTTTGTCTAATGCGGATAAGACAACAAGAATTTTTTAACATTTTTTCTTTATATATTTTATACTTTTTTTTTAATAATATAGAATATATAGAAGGGTTTCTCATTTAAATCTATTTATATCTATTTATATATCAAGTATACTCCATATATAGATATATGGTATGGAAGCCTATCCCCCATATAAGATAAGACGGGGGGATAAAAAGAAGGGAAAATGAAAATAGTTAATTAAGTTCAGAATGGTATTCCATAAAGGAAAGGAATTCCAATCAAAACAAAAAATACTGAGTCTCTTAAACAAGACATTCTAAAACTTAGGTAATTTATAGTCATTAGAATTTTAGTTCTATATGAAGTAAGGACTATTCGATAATTTCTTATAAACATAGGTTTTCATTGGAATTCACTCAATCAGTTAATTATGGAACAAGAGAGCTGTTTCATCTTTGTTTTAAAGAAATATAAAAATGAATTATGAATAGAAAGTAAAATGATTCCACTTTTTTTTTTTTATTTTTATAAATATCTTTATTTAGTTAATAAAATAACTTCGTTACCTAGTTATTTTATTAACTTTTTTAATTTAACCAACTAAACCCATTCTTAATTTTTAATTATTTCAATGAGATAAATTTTGGAAAAATTAAGAATTTCAGTATTTTTTCTTATTCTTTTTATTTATTCTTTCAGAAAGAGATAAGAATTGGTTTGGTGAATCGGAAACAATTTTATAGAAAAATTGAAGTAAAAATTGAAGTAAAAATTGCAATTTCTTTTCTTATGGAACATACATATCAATATGCATGGGTAATCCCTCTTCTCCCACTTCCAGTTATTATGTCAATGGGATTTGGCCTTATTCTTATTCCGACAGCAACAAAAAATCTTCGTCGCATATGGGCTTTTCCTAGTGTTTTACTCTTAAGTATAGCTATGGTATTCTCAGTTCAACTGTCTATTCAACAAATAAATGGAAGTTCGATCTATCAATATCTATGGTCTTGGACCGTCAATAATGATTTTTCTTTAGAATTTGGATACTTGATTGACCCACTTACTTCTATTATGTTAATACTAATTACTACTGTAGGAATCCTGGTTCTTATTTATAGTGATGGTTATATGTCTCACGATGAAGGATATTTGAGATTTTTTGTTTATATAAGTTTTTTCAATACTTCCATGTTGGGATTGGTTACTAGCTCCAATTTGATACAAATTTATTTTTTTTGGGAACTCGTGGGAATGTGTTCTTATTTATTGATAGGCTTTTGGTTTACACGACCAATCGCAGCGAGTGCTTGTCAAAAAGCTTTTGTAACTAATCGTGTAGGGGATTTTGGTCTATTATTAGGAATTTTAGGTTTTTTTTGGATAACAGGTAGTTTAGAGTTTAGGGATTTGTTCAAAATAGCTAATAACTGGATTCCTAATAATGGAATTAACTCTTTACTTACTACTTTGTGTGCTTTTTTATTATTCCTTGGTGCAGTTGCGAAATCCGCACAATTCCCTCTTCACGTATGGTTACCCGATGCTATGGAAGGGCCCACTCCTATTTCGGCTCTTATACACGCAGCAACTATGGTTGCTGCGGGAATTTTTCTTCTAGCTCGACTTCTTCCTCTTTTCATATCTTTACCTTTGATAATGAGTTTTATTTCTTTAGTAGGTACAATAACACTATTCTTAGGAGCTACTTTAGCTCTTGCTCAGAGAGATATTAAAAGAAGCTTAGCCTATTCTACAATGTCTCAATTGGGTTATATGATGTTAGCTCTAGGTATAGGTTCTTATCAAGCTGCTTTATTCCATTTGATCACTCATGCTTATTCAAAAGCTTTATTGTTCTTGGGATCCGGATCCGTTATTCATTCAATGGAACCTCTTGTTGGATATTCACCAGATAAAAGTCAAAATATGGTTCTTATGGGCGGTTTAAGAAAATACATTCCAATCACAAGAACTACTTTTTTATGGGGTACACTTTCTCTTTGTGGTATTCCACCTCTTGCTTGCTTCTGGTCCAAAGATGAAATCCTTAGTAATAGTTGGTTGTATTCGCCCTTTTTTGGAATAATAGCCTCCTTTACTGCAGGATTAACTGCCTTTTATATGTTTCGGATATATTTACTTACATTTGATGGGTATTTGCGTGTTCATTTTCAAAATTACAGTAGCACTAAAGAGAGTTCCTTGTATTCAATATCCTTATGGGGAAAAAGGATACCCAAAGGAGTGAATAGGGATTTCGTTTTATCAACAACGAAGAGTGGAGTTTCTTTTTTTTCACAAAATATACCAAAAATTCAAGGTAATACAAGAAATAGGATAGGATCCTTTACTACGTCTTTTGGGGCTAAAAAAACTTTTGCCTATCCGCATGAAACGGGAAATACTATGTTATTTCCTCTTCTTATATTACTACTTTTCACTTTGTTCATTGGATTCATAGGAATCTCTTTTGATAATGGAGGAATTGGTAATGGAATAGCAGAGTTAACCATATTATCAAAGTGGTTAACTCCCTCAATAAACTTTACCCAGGAAAGTTCTAATTCTTTTGTAAATTCATATGAATTTATTACTAATGCAATTTCTTCTGTAAGTCTAGCTATCTTTGGTTTATTCATAGCATATATCTTCTATGGATCCGCTTATTCTTTTTTTCAGAATTTGGATTTAATAAACTCTTTTTACAAAGGAAATCCTAAAAAAGAATTTTTAGATCAAGTAAAAAAAAATATATACAGTTGGTCATATAATCGTGGTTATATAGATATTTTCTATACTAGGGTCTTTACCCTCGGTATAAGAGGGTTAACCGAACTCACGGAGTTTTTTGATAAGGGTGTTATTGATGGAATTACCAATGGAGTGGGTCTTGCTAGTTTTTGTATAGGAGAGGAAATTAAATATGTAGGGGGAGGTCGAATCTCGTCTTATTTATTCTTTTTTTTATGTTATGTATCTGTGTTTTTATTCTTTTTTCTTTCTTAAGTTAAGGAATTTACAACAAGTCTCTTGCAAAAATAACTATCCTATCCCCTTTCTACAATCTCTCTATATCCTTGTTACATAAGGTAAGTATTGTATAATAGTTCGGTTTTCCGCGATTTTTTCCATTCCTCTGTGTAAATACCCTAATATGGGTTCACAATCAATAACATCCTCACCATCGAGAGTAACGATCAGTCGAAGAACACCATGCATTGATGGGTGTTGAGGGCCCATATTGACTATCATGAGATCTTTTCTTGTAAGCGGTAGACTCATATCCTTTCTTCCTTAATTCATTATTCCATGAAAATGGATTATTCCATGAATTCCTCAAAGCGAGGCTCATCAAAATGAAAAATCTAAGACTACTATAAGACTACTAAAAAAATAATAAAACAAGAAAAAAATTTGAACGATTAAATTACTGCTCCCGAATATTCAACTGACCGATTAATTTCTTATAACGTACTCTATTTTTCTTTGCCAAATAAGCCAGCAAACGTCGACGTTTTCCCAAAAGTCTTCGTAGACCTCTTTCCGATGAAAAATCTTTTTTGTGTAATTCCAAATGTGAAGCAAGTCTCCGTATCTTATTGGTGAAACTGAATACTTGAAATTCAACAGAACCCCTGTTTTCTTCTTTTTCTTCTTTAACCATAAATCCAAAAATTTTTCTACCTCCTTTCTTTTTCATGTATTTTTCTGATCAGGAAAAATACAAAATTATGTCAGTTATTTTGAAGTTATTCTAATCTCGTACACACACAAATTTGCAATTATTCATCTACTACTGGAATTTGGATTTATTTTATCGATGCAAATTGGATTTGGATAGAAGGGTACATTCTTTCTAATATTTTAGATAGAAGAAATGTTTCTTCTATCTAAAATATTAGAAAGAATTTTGCTGATTTATTTATTGCTATATGCAATTTATGGAATTGATACACCATTTAATTGATATCATTTAGCAAAATGAAACACAGCATATGCATCCATCTTTTGGCTCGAGAATTTCACGGGATAGAGATATGGTATAAGAAATAGACTATTAAGTAACTCTAAATGAATTGTGGATACATCTGTATCCTTAACATACTGAAACGATTGTCATTATTCGTATCAAACCAATAGCGATTCATACAAGCTAAATCTTCTAATCAATGGTGGGCCAATAATGAATTTTTTTGCATATGTATTAAGACGCTTGGCCTGATTTCGAAATTGTCCAGAGTTTTATATGTTGTTTTCATTGCAAAATGATGGGTCTCCTTCCATAACTTTCCAATTACGAGTACGAGAATTGAAAGACATGAAAATTCTCAATTCTCTACGGCGTCTAGTAGATAGAAACAAGAAAATCAGAAGAATCTTTCTCTCTATTCACTATCATTCCGCGTCTTCGACTTCTATTAGTTTCTTTTCTTCTTTAATGCAATAGCTATAGTTTGATATAAGAATCCATTTCTCAAAGTAATGGAAACCATTCTCTTATAGGAAATGGTTCGAAAATCGCTATTCCACCTTTTAGGTATCGTGAAAAGTGATACCTGTGAAGATCGTGCATTTCAGTCAAATTCAGATCCGTTTTTCGAGTCCATGATATAATATAACCAAATTGGATAGATCTTCCACCTGTTTAGCTAAGAAAGAATAGATACAGAGGTGGATAATAGATCGATATGAAGATCATGAGCTGCCCCATAATGAAATCGCCAGTAGTCGCGAATATCTCCTTCTTCCCTAATCCAAGATTGGAGAAAGAAGATCTAAGAGGGACCTATGGAGAATGTAGTCAGAAATCCATAATAGAGTCCGACCACAACGACCGAATTAATTATCCTCATCGAGAAACTTAGACTACTAAATAGAAAAGATTTGAAAATCATGGCATGGGTCTCCTTTTTTTCTTTCTTTAGAGTTTTCTATATGCAC
>NW_028259830.1:0-5000 GCF_056163025.1 Triticum urartu | reverse complement strand
ACTACGAATTCCCCTTTTTGTTTGCGAATCCCTGTTTGTATCCTTTGAGCGCACGCCCATTAAGTAGCGATCAAATCAAGGAAATCGATCAAACGATCCCCGTGCCAGCCCAAATCATGATCTTCACCAACTTGGATTTGGTTCTCTCGCGAAAATCGCGAGTTGCAGAGATGAGAACCATGAAAAGCAAGATCCCGAATAAGAAAACAGAAACCGAGGAAGAGGAAACCACAAGAGTGAAGACTAGTAGAGTCTCGTCTTTTGTCATTCTTTGCTCCTTTTTCACTCAATGATTCCTTCGAATTTGCCGACCAAAAATTCTATATGTCTATTCTATCTATGATATTTCTATATATATAGAATATGATATCTAATATGACATCCGATTTGTCAAAGGGATTGGATTGGTGACTTACCCATTCAGTGACTTTGGCACTGGACGTTCCAAAAACGGGTACTATCGGATCGGGTGAATTAGAGAATAGACAGAGGTCCGTTGGCATTTCAGCCTTTCTTCTCCTTTCAGGGCCTATCCGAAAGAGAATCCAGTACCTCTTGGTCCTGAATATCAGAATAGGACGAACGAACCGGCCTCCGCGGATATCTTTGCTTCGGAACAAAACCCTGCAATCAAATAGATTGTCCCAAGGGCGCCATATTCTAGGAGCCCAAGTTATGCTATTGAAAATTCGTTCCTCTAGCAGTTCCGGTTTGAGCATTCCGTTCCCTTTTTCAAACTCCACTTCTTTTCATATAGCAATCCCTGATCAAAGAGAGAACAATATCCATTTCAAAACATTTCTAACAGATTCCTTAGTTCGGACCGACGAAGTAATGTCACTCGACTATTATCAACCTGACTGCAATCTTTTTCTGTCGGTAAGGATTGCACCAGAGCACCTTCTACTTCTAATAGGCCATGAACTATAGATAGAGAAGAATCATTCTGAGCGAGTACATAAGAAGCGATCCACTTTTTTTCATCGGTTCCAGGGGAAGACCAAAGATCTTGCGCGGCAGGTCCGCCAGAAAAACTCAAAAGAGAAAGAAGTCTCGTTAATCTCTTCATGCTCGTTCCAAGTTCGAAGTACCTTTTGGCCAAAGAAAAACCCGCTTCCTGACACGATTGCCTCTTTATCTTTATATAGATAGATTCTATGGGGTTATTACTTAGTAAGTCTATTTTGTACAAGAGCCCCTCCTATCTGATAGAAAAGGGTCCCATGATCCCGAGCCGATCTTACCTTGGCTCGCAAACCCCAAGTTTGTCTATGAAGAGCTAATCTAATTGTATTTTTTTCTAGAATGGATTTCTTATGTGGAATACTAATGGATAGGGCTTCGTTGCTAAGTGCTACAAGATCTAGTGCACTGGAACTCGTGGTTATGGACCCGAATCCTTTAGTATGGAACATTGTCTTTTCCAAGTAAAAACCCCTAGTATATGAAAGAATGAAAAGGTGCTTTCGTTCTTGTGGAATAAGAAGCCCTCGTACCTTAATGAAAGGAAAATCGTAATTTTTCGTTAGGTATTTGACCAAATAGGATCGTCCAGTTCCTACAGAACCTATCACTAAAATACCCGATAGGGCTAAGCGGAACGAAAAGGGTTTTCCATGAGATGGTAAATGAAAACGATTAGTCCCACACGAGGTTTGGGAATAAGTGATTGTCTGATAATGAGCAAGGAATATACGTCTTTCTGCTAAAGAGGATCTATTAAACTCATAATTCATTAGATCCTTGTTATCAATGCCAACTAGGTATCATAAGTAAATGGATCCCGGTTGTTCAATCCTTTGATAACCAAGGTCATTCTTTGCTAAAGAGAAATGATCACTATGAGTCAGACTCAATAGAATTGGATCCATTCCAAATAGCGAGAATTAGGATTCTTGATCCCTCTCAATCTCTCTTTCAATTCGAGGATCCAGAGAGGTGTTTTCATAGTCATCTCCGAATATTTGCCATCTCGGAATATTTTCGATTTCATTTTTCTATGATATGTCTTTCTATATGAAAATTGGTTATTTACGATGTACGATGATCCCTGTTAAGCATCCATGGCTGAATGGTTAAAGCGCCCAACTCATAATTGGTAAATTTGCGGGTTCAATTCCTGCTGGATGCACACGAACGGGAACATTCCATAAGTCTATTGGAACTGGCTCTCTATCCATGGAATCTCATCCATCATCCATACATAACGAATTGGTATGGTATATTCATACCATAACATAAGAACAATAAGAACTCGAATTCTTATCGATACTGGAACTCAGAGCATAGGAGGGAAAGTCGATTTATGGATGGAATCAAATACGCAGTATTTACAGAAAAAAGTCTTCGTTTATTGGGAAAGAATCAATATACTTTTAATGTCGAATCGGGATTCACTAAGACAGAAATAAAGCATTGGGTCGAACTCTTCTTTGGTGTTAAGGTGGTAGCTGTGAATAGCCATCGACTACCTGGAAAAGGTAGAAGAATAGGACCTATTCTGGGCCATACAATGCATTACAGACGTATGATCATTACCCTTCAACCGGGTTATTCTATTCCACTTCTAGATAGAGAAAAAAACTAAAGGAGAATACTTAATAATACGGCGAAACATTTATACAAAACACCTATCCCGAGCACACGCAAGGGAACCGTAGACAGGCAAGTGAAATCCAATCCACGAAATAATTTGATCCATGGACGGCACCGTTGTGGTAAAGGTCGTAATTCCAGAGGAATCATTACCGCAAGGCATAGAGGGGGAGGTCATAAGCGCCTATACCGTAAAATAGATTTTCGACGGAATCAAAAAGACATATCTGGTAGAATCGTAACCATAGAATACGACCCTAATCGAAATGCATACATTTGTCTCATACACTATGGGGATGGTGAGAAGAGATATATTTTACATCCCAGAGGGGCTATAATTGGAGATACTATTGTTTCTGGTACAAAAGTTCCTATATCAATGGGAAATGCCCTACCTTTGAGTGCGGTTTGAACTATTGATTTACGTAATTGGAAGTAACCAATTAGGTTTACGACGAAACCTAGAAATCGATCACTGATCCAATTTGACTACCTCTACGGGATAGACCTCAACAGAAAACTGTTGAGTAACGGCAGCAAGTGATTGAGTTCAGTAGTTCCTCATAGAAAATTATTGGCTCTAGAGATATGGTAATATGGAGAAGACAAAATTGTTTGAAGCACGCACAGAACCGGAAGCGCCCCTTGTTTCAAAGAGAGGAGGACGGGTTATTCACATTTAATTTGATGGTCAGAGGCAAATTGAAAGCTAAGCAGTGGTAATTAAGACCCCCGGGGGAAAATAGGGATGTCTCCTACGTTACCCATAATATGTGGAAGTATCGACGTAATTTCATAGAGTCATTCGATCTGAATGCTACATGAAGAACATAAGCCAGATGACGGAACGCAGAGACCTAGGATGTAGAAGATCATAACATGAGCGATTCGGCAGATTTGGATTCCTTTCCTATATATCCACTCATGTGGTACTTCATCATATGATTCATATAAGATCCATCTGTCTAGAGATCGTCATATACATCTAGAAAGCCGTATGCTTTGGAAGAAGCTTGTACAGTTTGGGAAGGGGTTTTTTGAGAGAAAAGAAGAATCTACTTCAACCGATATGCCCTTAGGCACGGCCATGCATAACATAGAAATCACACGTGGAAGGGGTGGGCAATTAGCTAGAGCAGCAGGTGCTGTAGCGAAACTCATTGCAAAAGAGGGTAAATCGGCCACTTTAAGATTACCATCTGGGGAGGTCCGTTTAGTATCCCAAAACTGCTTAGCAACAGTCGGACAAGTGGGTAATGTTGGGGTGAACCAAAAAAGTTTGGGTAGAGCCGGATCTAAGTGTTGGCTAGGTAAACGCCCCGTAGTAAGAGGGGTAGTTATGAACCCTGTGGACCACCCCCATGGGGGCGGTGAAGGGAAAGCTCCCATTGGTAGAAAAAAACCCACAACCCCTTGGGGTTATCCTGCGCTTGGAAGAAGAACTAGGAAAAGGAAAAAATATAGCGATAGTTTTATTCTTCGTCGCCGTAAGTAAATACGTAACTAGGAATATGGAAAATTGCATTTTTGGAATTTGCAATAATGCGATGGGCGAACGACGGGAATTGAACCCGCGCATGGTGGATTCACAATCCACTGCCTTGATCCACTTGGCTACATCCGCCCCTTATCCAGCTAAAGGATTTTTTTCTTTTTTCCATTGATCATTATTCTATTTATTCTGACCTCCGTACTTCGATCGAGATATTGGACATAGAATGCCACTCTTTAAAAAGGAAAAAAGGAGTAATCAGCTGTGACACGAAAAAAAACGAATCCTTTTGTAGCTCATCATTTATTGGCAAAGATAGAAAAGGTCAATATGAAGGAGGAGAAAGAAACAATAGTAACGTGGTCCCGGGCATCTAGCATTCTACCCACAATGGTTGGCCATACAATCGCGATTCATAATGGAAAGGAACATATACCTATTTACATAACAAATCCTATGGTAGGTCGCAAATTGGGGGAATTCGTGCCTACTCGGCATTTCACGAGTTATGAAAATGCAAGAAAGGATACTAAATCTCGTCGTTAACTGAATTCTGAATAGAAAGATTAAGAAGAAAAAAAGATTCAAAATAAAGTAAAGGTAGGCGGGGAATAACCTTATTTATGACAAGTTTCAAACTAGTAAAGTATATCCCTAGGATAAAGAAGAAGAAAAGTGGGCTAAGGAAACTCGCAAGGAAAGTTCCAACCGATCGTCTACTTAAGTTCGAGAGAGTTTTCAAAGCACAAAAACGTATCCCTATGTCTGTTTTCAAAGCACAAAGAGTTCTTGACGAGATTCGCTGGCGTTACTACGAGGAAACTGTTATGATACTGAACCTCATGCCCTATCGAGCATCTTATCCCATCTTAAAGTTGGTTTATTCGGCAGCCGCAAATGCTACTCATTATAG
>NW_028259829.1:7500-22500 GCF_056163025.1 Triticum urartu | reverse complement strand
GGAGACCCATGCCATGATTTTCAAATCTTTTCTATTTAGTAGTCTAAGTTTCTCGATGAGGATAATTAATTCGGTCGTTGTGGTCGGACTCTATTATGGATTTCTGACTACATTCTCCATAGGTCCCTCTTAGATCTTCTTTCTCCAATCTTGGATTAGGGAAGAAGGAGATATTCGCGACTACTGGCGATTTCATTATGGGGCAGCTCATGATCTTCATATCGATCTATTATCCACCTCTGTATCTATTCTTTCTTAGCTAAACAGGTGGAAGATCTATCCAATTTGGTTATATTATATCATGGACTCGAAAAACGGATCTGAATTTGACTGAAATGCACGATCTTCACAGGTATCACTTTTCACGATACCTAAAAGGTGGAATAGCGATTTTCGAACCATTTCCTATAAGAGAATGGTTTCCATTACTTTGAGAAATGGATTCTTATATCAAACTATAGCTATTGCATTAAAGAAGAAAAGAAACTAATAGAAGTCGAAGACGCGGAATGATAGTGAATAGAGAGAAAGATTCTTCTGATTTTCTTGTTTCTATCTACTAGACGCCGTAGAGAATTGAGAATTTTCATGTCTTTCAATTCTCGTACTCGTAATTGGAAAGTTATGGAAGGAGACCCATCATTTTGCAATGAAAACAACATATAAAACTCTGGACAATTTCGAAATCAGGCCAAGCGTCTTAATACATATGCAAAAAAATTCATTATTGGCCCACCATTGATTAGAAGATTTAGCTTGTATGAATCGCTATTGGTTTGATACGAATAATGACAATCGTTTCAGTATGTTAAGGATACAGATGTATCCACAATTCATTTAGAGTTACTTAATAGTCTATTTCTTATACCATATCTCTATCCCGTGAAATTCTCGAGCCAAAAGATGGATGCATATGCTGTGTTTCATTTTGCTAAATGATATCAATTAAATGGTGTATCAATTCCATAAATTGCATATAGCAATAAATAAATCAGCAAAATTCTTTCTAATATTTTAGATAGAAGAAACATTTCTTCTATCTAAAATATTAGAAAGAATGTACCCTTCTATCCAAATCCAATTTGCATCGATAAAATAAATCCAAATTCCAGTAGTAGATGAATAATTGCAAATTTGTGTGTGTACGAGATTAGAATAACTTCAAAATAACTGACATAATTTTGTATTTTTCCTGATCAGAAAAATACATGAAAAAGAAAGGAGGTAGAAAAATTTTTGGATTTATGGTTAAAGAAGAAAAAGAAGAAAACAGGGGTTCTGTTGAATTTCAAGTATTCAGTTTCACCAATAAGATACGGAGACTTGCTTCACATTTGGAATTACACAAAAAAGATTTTTCATCGGAAAGAGGTCTACGAAGACTTTTGGGAAAACGTCGACGTTTGCTGGCTTATTTGGCAAAGAAAAATAGAGTACGTTATAAGAAATTAATCGGTCAGTTGAATATTCGGGAGCAGTAATTTAATCGTTCAAATTTTTTTCTTGTTTTATTATTTTTTTAGTAGTCTTATAGTAGTCTTAGATTTTTCATTTTGATGAGCCTCGCTTTGAGGAATTCATGGAATAATCCATTTTCATGGAATAATGAATTAAGGAAGAAAGGATATGAGTCTACCGCTTACAAGAAAAGATCTCATGATAGTCAATATGGGCCCTCAACACCCATCAATGCATGGTGTTCTTCGACTGATCGTTACTCTCGATGGTGAGGATGTTATTGATTGTGAACCCATATTAGGGTATTTACACAGAGGAATGGAAAAAATCGCGGAAAACCGAACTATTATACAATACTTACCTTATGTAACAAGGATATAGAGAGATTGTAGAAAGGGGATAGGATAGTTATTTTTGCAAGAGACTTGTTGTAAATTCCTTAACTTAAGAAAGAAAAAAGAATAAAAACACAGATACATAACATAAAAAAAAGAATAAATAAGACGAGATTCGACCTCCCCCTACATATTTAATTTCCTCTCCTATACAAAAACTAGCAAGACCCACTCCATTGGTAATTCCATCAATAACACCCTTATCAAAAAACTCCGTGAGTTCGGTTAACCCTCTTATACCGAGGGTAAAGACCCTAGTATAGAAAATATCTATATAACCACGATTATATGACCAACTGTATATATTTTTTTTTACTTGATCTAAAAATTCTTTTTTAGGATTTCCTTTGTAAAAAGAGTTTATTAAATCCAAATTCTGAAAAAAAGAATAAGCGGATCCATAGAAGATATATGCTATGAATAAACCAAAGATAGCTAGACTTACAGAAGAAATTGCATTAGTAATAAATTCATATGAATTTACAAAAGAATTAGAACTTTCCTGGGTAAAGTTTATTGAGGGAGTTAACCACTTTGATAATATGGTTAACTCTGCTATTCCATTACCAATTCCTCCATTATCAAAAGAGATTCCTATGAATCCAATGAACAAAGTGAAAAGTAGTAATATAAGAAGAGGAAATAACATAGTATTTCCCGTTTCATGCGGATAGGCAAAAGTTTTTTTAGCCCCAAAAGACGTAGTAAAGGATCCTATCCTATTTCTTGTATTACCTTGAATTTTTGGTATATTTTGTGAAAAAAAAGAAACTCCACTCTTCGTTGTTGATAAAACGAAATCCCTATTCACTCCTTTGGGTATCCTTTTTCCCCATAAGGATATTGAATACAAGGAACTCTCTTTAGTGCTACTGTAATTTTGAAAATGAACACGCAAATACCCATCAAATGTAAGTAAATATATCCGAAACATATAAAAGGCAGTTAATCCTGCAGTAAAGGAGGCTATTATTCCAAAAAAGGGCGAATACAACCAACTATTACTAAGGATTTCATCTTTGGACCAGAAGCAAGCAAGAGGTGGAATACCACAAAGAGAAAGTGTACCCCATAAAAAAGTAGTTCTTGTGATTGGAATGTATTTTCTTAAACCGCCCATAAGAACCATATTTTGACTTTTATCTGGTGAATATCCAACAAGAGGTTCCATTGAATGAATAACGGATCCGGATCCCAAGAACAATAAAGCTTTTGAATAAGCATGAGTGATCAAATGGAATAAAGCAGCTTGATAAGAACCTATACCTAGAGCTAACATCATATAACCCAATTGAGACATTGTAGAATAGGCTAAGCTTCTTTTAATATCTCTCTGAGCAAGAGCTAAAGTAGCTCCTAAGAATAGTGTTATTGTACCTACTAAAGAAATAAAACTCATTATCAAAGGTAAAGATATGAAAAGAGGAAGAAGTCGAGCTAGAAGAAAAATTCCCGCAGCAACCATAGTTGCTGCGTGTATAAGAGCCGAAATAGGAGTGGGCCCTTCCATAGCATCGGGTAACCATACGTGAAGAGGGAATTGTGCGGATTTCGCAACTGCACCAAGGAATAATAAAAAAGCACACAAAGTAGTAAGTAAAGAGTTAATTCCATTATTAGGAATCCAGTTATTAGCTATTTTGAACAAATCCCTAAACTCTAAACTACCTGTTATCCAAAAAAAACCTAAAATTCCTAATAATAGACCAAAATCCCCTACACGATTAGTTACAAAAGCTTTTTGACAAGCACTCGCTGCGATTGGTCGTGTAAACCAAAAGCCTATCAATAAATAAGAACACATTCCCACGAGTTCCCAAAAAAAATAAATTTGTATCAAATTGGAGCTAGTAACCAATCCCAACATGGAAGTATTGAAAAAACTTATATAAACAAAAAATCTCAAATATCCTTCATCGTGAGACATATAACCATCACTATAAATAAGAACCAGGATTCCTACAGTAGTAATTAGTATTAACATAATAGAAGTAAGTGGGTCAATCAAGTATCCAAATTCTAAAGAAAAATCATTATTGACGGTCCAAGACCATAGATATTGATAGATCGAACTTCCATTTATTTGTTGAATAGACAGTTGAACTGAGAATACCATAGCTATACTTAAGAGTAAAACACTAGGAAAAGCCCATATGCGACGAAGATTTTTTGTTGCTGTCGGAATAAGAATAAGGCCAAATCCCATTGACATAATAACTGGAAGTGGGAGAAGAGGGATTACCCATGCATATTGATATGTATGTTCCATAAGAAAAGAAATTGCAATTTTTACTTCAATTTTTACTTCAATTTTTCTATAAAATTGTTTCCGATTCACCAAACCAATTCTTATCTCTTTCTGAAAGAATAAATAAAAAGAATAAGAAAAAATACTGAAATTCTTAATTTTTCCAAAATTTATCTCATTGAAATAATTAAAAATTAAGAATGGGTTTAGTTGGTTAAATTAAAAAAGTTAATAAAATAACTAGGTAACGAAGTTATTTTATTAACTAAATAAAGATATTTATAAAAATAAAAAAAAAAAAGTGGAATCATTTTACTTTCTATTCATAATTCATTTTTATATTTCTTTAAAACAAAGATGAAACAGCTCTCTTGTTCCATAATTAACTGATTGAGTGAATTCCAATGAAAACCTATGTTTATAAGAAATTATCGAATAGTCCTTACTTCATATAGAACTAAAATTCTAATGACTATAAATTACCTAAGTTTTAGAATGTCTTGTTTAAGAGACTCAGTATTTTTTGTTTTGATTGGAATTCCTTTCCTTTATGGAATACCATTCTGAACTTAATTAACTATTTTCATTTTCCCTTCTTTTTATCCCCCCGTCTTATCTTATATGGGGGATAGGCTTCCATACCATATATCTATATATGGAGTATACTTGATATATAAATAGATATAAATAGATTTAAATGAGAAACCCTTCTATATATTCTATATTATTAAAAAAAAAGTATAAAATATATAAAGAAAAAATGTTAAAAAATTCTTGTTGTCTTATCCGCATTAGACAAAATGAAGTAAAAAATAATTCAAAATTTAAGTATCTTTCAGTATCTAAGTATAAATACTAATAAAAAGAAGAAAGAAGGATTGATTTGCAGCAATAGATGTCTTTCACATACAACTAGAAAAAAGTAATTTCCTTTTTGAATGGCAGTTCCAAAAAAACGTACTTCAATGTCAAAAAAGCGTATTCGTAAAAATATTTGGAAGAAAAAGACTTATTTTTCCATAGTACAATCTTATTCTTTAGTAAAATCAAGATCATTTTCGAGCGGTAATGAGCATCCAAAACCAAAGGGTTTTTCTGGGCAACAAACAAATAATAAGATTTTGGAATAATATGAATTGACTTATCAAAAAAGAATTCCAATTATTTAATAATTTGGATTCTTCTTTGAATGTACTTTTATGTGTCGAATTACTCGGTACAATATTCTTAGAACAAAAAACCCCTCTTATCTTATATATACAAGAAAAAAAAAGTTTTGTTTGGTATACTGTGTGCTAAGTATTCTTTTCCTATCAATGAACTTTTCATAATTTTCCTAATAGAATCCTCATATTCTATTAGGAAAATTATGAAAAGTGGAGTATTCTTACAATAGGACTTACAACTTCCACCTATCTTCTCCAAAATCATAAGGTTAGTAAATCTTATTAATAAGAGCATAAAGACTTTCATTCTAGAAATTTTTAAAAAATCCAAAAAGCCTTTTCTATTTATCCATTTTATTTTAATTTCATCATTAAATAGAAACCCTTTTGGATTTTTTTCATTGTATTGAAAGAATTTTCAAAATGTAAAGGGGAAATTAATTAGAAAAAATTAGTTCTATAATTGCAAGTTAGAAAAAAGAAGTTCCAACTCTTTCAAGCAGTGTTTGTGTTTCTATTGGGCAAAGCAAGAGTTTATTGTAAAAAAAAAAAATGGAAACGATACTACCAAACGAAGTCTATTTTAATGAAAACTCTAATGTTCCTAAATTTTATGGACTTTCCCAATATCGACGATTCCCAAGATAATAGCTATTATTCTTTTAAGTTACCTATTATTTGAAGTTAGCCGCCATGGTGAAATTGGTAGACACGCTGCTCTTAGGAAGCAGTGCTCAAGCATCTCGGTTCGAATCCGAGTGGCGGCATTCTTGAAAAAGAATACAATAGATTAGAAATCAATTCGAAATTTACAATTTTGTAATGGGACCTTCCCCTTATGCTATTTGCAACTTTAGAACATATACTAACTCATATCTCTTTCTCAACGATTTCAATTGTGATTACGATTCATTTTATAACCTTATTAGTTCGTGAACTTGGAGGATTACGCGATTCGTCAGAAAAAGGAATGATAGTTACTTTTTTCTCTATAACAGGATTCTTAGTTTCTCGTTGGGCTTCCTCGGGACATTTTCCATTAAGTAATTTATATGAGTCATTGATCTTCCTTTCATGGGCCCTGTATATTCTTCATACCATTCCTAAAATACAGAACTCTAAAAATGATTTAAGCACAATAACTACGCCAAGTACTATTTTAACGCAAGGCTTTGCCACATCGGGTCTTTTAACTGAAATGCATCAATCCACGATACTAGTACCTGCTCTACAATCTCAGTGGTTAATGATGCATGTCAGTATGATGTTATTAAGCTATGCAACTCTTTTGTGCGGATCCTTATTATCTGCCGCTATTCTAATCATTAGATTTCGAAATAATTTCCATTTCTTTTCTAAAAAGAAAAAAAATGTTTTAAATAAAACATTTTTCTTTAGTGATATTAAATATTTTTATGCAAAAAGAAGTGCTTTAAAAAGAACCTCTGTCCCTTCATTTCCAAATTATTACAAATATCAATTAACGGAGCGTTTGGATTCTTGGAGTTATCGTGTCATTAGCCTAGGATTTACCCTTTTAACCGTAGGTATTCTTTGTGGAGCAGTATGGGCTAATGAGGCCTGGGGATCCTATTGGAATTGGGATCCTAAGGAAACTTGGGCATTTATTACTTGGACCATATTCGCAATTTATTTACATAGTAGAACAAATCCAAATTGGAAGGGTACGAATTCTGCACTTATAGCTTTGATAGGATTTCTTATAATTTGGATTTGTTATTTTGGTATAAATCTATTAGGAATAGGCTTACATAGTTATGGTTCGTTTACATTAACACCTAAATGATTACATAAAATAAAACCTTCATGAAATGAAGGTTTTTACTTTTATGTTTTATTTGAGAACCCCTTGATACGCCTTATCAAAGGGTTCTCAAAAATTCGAGATAGATCTAATTATACTTTTTTACTTATTTCTGCATTATATACTTTTTTACTTATTTCTGCATTAATAGAGCAGACGAGTAAAAAAAAGCAAACCTATTTAGGATAATAATTGGATAAGAGAGCCTCTACCCTGTCAACGGATAGGGAGAGAACAAAATCTGGATAAATACCAATTCCTATTACTGGTAAAAAGATACAGATTAAAATAAAGAGTTCTCGTGGTCCAGAATCCACAAAATTTGCGTTTGGAACATTAAATAGCTTGTATCCATAGAACATCTGGCGTAACATAGATAATAAATAAATAGGAGTTAATATCATTCCAATTGCCATTACAAAAGTAATTAGTGTTTTTGGCATTAACAGAAATTTTGGACTAGTAATTAGTCCAAAAAATACTACTAATTCTGCGACAAAACCACTCATTCCTGGTAAGGCAAGAGAAGCCATTGAAAAGCTACTAAACATGGTAAAAATTTTAGGCATTGGGATAGATATTCCCCCCAGTTCTTCGAGATAAACAAGACGCATTCTATCAGAAGCGGTTCCTGCCAAGAAAAAAAGTGTAGCACCAATAAATCCATGGGATAATATTTGTAAAATAGCTCCATTGAGTCCAATGTTGGTTATGGAACCAATTCCTATAATTATGAAACCCATGTGAGATACAGAGGAATAAGCTATTCTTTTTTTGAAATTTCGTTGACCAAGAGAAGTTGAAGCTGCATAGATTATTTGGATCGCTCCTATTATTACTAACCAGGGCGAAAATAGATAATGAGCATGAGGTAACAATTCCATGTTGATCCGAATCAATCCATATGCTCCCATCTTTAATAATATTCCCGCTAAAAGCATACATGTACTATAATGTGCTTCCCCATGGGTATCTGGTAACCACGTATGTAGGGGTATAATCGGCAATTTGACAGCATAAGCAATAAGGAAGCCAAAATATAAAAGTATTTCCAAGGTTGCAGGGTATGATTGATTAATTAATCTTTCCAAATCTAATCCTGGTTCGTTGGAACCATATAAGCCCATACCCAGAACTCCGATTAAGAAAAAAATGGAACCGCCTGCAGTATACAAAATAAACTTTGTAGCTGAATATAGACGCCTCTTCCCCCCCCACATGGATAAAAGTAAGTAAACAGGAATTAATTCTAACTCCCACATGATAAAAAAAAGTAAAAGGTCTCGCGAAGAAAATAATCCTATTTGACCACTATACATTGCGAGCATCAGGAAATAGAATAATCGCGAATTCCGTGTAATTGGCCAAGCTGCTAAAGTAGCTAAAGTAGTGATAAATCCTGTCAATAAAATAGATCCTAATGAAAGTCCATCGATTCCCAATCTCCAGTGGAAATCGAAGACATCTATCCATTTATAATCCTCCTTTAATTGGATTAAGGGATCCTCCAGTTGGAAATGATAACAGAACGCATAAGTCATTAGAAGGAATTCTAATAAACAAATAGATATAGTATACCACCTAACGACTTTGTTTCCCTTATGAGGTAAAAAGAAAATTAATGAACCTGCAAATATCGGCAAAACAACAAGTATTGTTAACCAAGGAAAATAACTCATGATAAAGTGATAAAGACAAGATACGTTTTGACCAGAAAAGCCCGTGCTCGATTATTTCGAGCACAGGCTTCTTCGGTAAAGAGGAATCAGACGATTCGAGTGAAGTTTTTTGTAACGTATCAATAAGATAGAGCCATGCTACGTGTTGTTTCAGGCCCTAAATAAACGCGGACACTTAAAAAATCTGTCGGGCAGGCAGATTCACATCTCTTACAACCCACACAATCTTCGGTTCTCGGCGCGGAAGCAATTTGCTTGGCTTTACATCCATCCCAGGGTATCATTTCTAATACATCTGTTGGACAAGCTCGTACACATTGAGTGCATCCTATACATGTATCGTAAATTTTTACGGAATGTGACATTGGATCTATAAATTTTTCTTTTCAACATAAAATTTTTCGATCTGGTAAAAATGAAATTAGTACTATAATGAGTCATATGTATTGTAGACACCAGACGAAGCAATGGTTTATCCAAACTTCAAAAAAAAAAATCTATTTTTTAATCTGTTTGTGAGAAAGCGTGAAGAGAGCCAAGAGACTTTAATTTTGGATTTCAACAATAAATAAGAAATAAGAAAGAATTTTACGAATTGTACAGACGAATTCGAATTAGCCAATAAATTGGCTATCGTCTTTTCAATATAAATTATTGCAATATTCAAATTGCAATATCAATGAATTACAAATACAAAAATTCATTTAAGTGAAAAAGAATACTATGCAATAATCTACTAAAAAAAATGGATATTCTCAAATAATACTAAGAAAATAGTATTGATTTCTATTTATTTTAATATGTGCGCCTTTGTTTAGAGGATTCTATGTCTAATTATTCAAAAGTCTAATTATTCAATAAATTAGATTGATTGATACGAGTGGATTTCCTATTACGATGGATGGAAGAAAGAATGGATAGTCCAATAGCGGCTTCAGCAGCTGCAAGGGCTATAACAAAAATTGCGAAAATATCTCCTTTTAATTGGCGACTATCAAATAGATCAGAAAATGTTACGAGATTTAGATTAATTGAATTCAGTATAAGTTCAAGACATATTAGAGCTCTAACCATGTTTCGGCTTGTGATCAATCCATAGATACCAATCGAAAATAAATAGACACTCAAAAAAAGTACATGCTCAAACATCATTAACTAACTCCTTATCAATCTCGATTCATTTCAATATGAGGGCAAGAATTGAACCGATTCAATTAATTACAATAGAACAATTACACAACAAAAGAAAAAAAAAAAAAAAAAAAAGGAGGTATTTGTTGGCAGTAGATGGATTTTACTAAATCAAAATTGTGATTCTTTAGTTATTTATTTTAGATTTGCAATTCTTATAATTTGTACTTTTTCTAAGTTTTCTTATTGCCGAGCCATAGTAATTGCACCTATTAAAGAAACTAGAAGAATTATGGAAATGAGTTCAAACGGAAGATAAAAATCGGTTGCTAAATGAATTCCAATTTGTTGAACATTATTTATGAGACCCTGTTCTACTATTTGGTTTGATCTTGTAGTCCAAAGAATTCCATACCACGACGTATCTGGGATAGTAGTCATTAGTGAAAAAACAATAGTTATACAAACGAGTGAAGTGAACCCATCTCCAATAGTCCAATAATTCTTATCTTTAGACCATTCTGAGCCATTTACGAACATTACAGCGAATATGATCAAGACATTTATGGCTCCCACATAAATAAGAAGTTGTGCGACAGCTACAAAGTAGGAATTTAATAAAAAATAGAATAAGGATATACAAACAAGAACTAATCCCAGCGAAAAGGCAGAATAAATGGGGTTGGTAAGTAATACTACTCCTAGACCCCCTAGTAGAAGAACAAATCCCCCAAATAGCATAAGAATCTCATGTATTGGTCCAGGTAAATCCATTATGGATAAAAAGAAATTAATAGTATAAAATTTTTCATGAACTGACTAAAACTAAAGGATTCAAGGAAGGAAAAAAGGATTAGGGTATTTTTTTGTGTATAAACTTATAGTTATAAATTATATTATATCACGAAAATCTAGTCTGATTTAAAATAAGAAATAATTTCCAATAAGCAGTAGTTTTTCGTTTTTCTTTATAGTTTAATTTTAAAGTTTAATAAAGAATTATTAGATTTTTATAACAGAAAGACAAAATCAAAGTTTAGTAATCAGTAATCGTTCTTGAATTCGAAGATTTTTCTTTGTTTATTTTACTTTCAGACGAATTCCTAATTGTTTGAATTGTGTAATCTCCCATTATGGAGATTGGTAACCGACTTAAAGCAATTTGATTGTAATTCAATTCATGACGATCATAGGTAGAAAGTTCATATTCTTCAGTCATTGATAAACAGCTTGTTGGACAGTACTCAACACAATTGCCACAAAATATACAAACTCCGAAATCAATACTATAATTAAGCAATTGTTTTCTTTTAATATCCTTTTCAAATCTCCAATCCACAACGGGTAAATCTATCGGACATACGCGAACACATACTTCACAAGCAATACATTTATCAAATTCAAAGTGGATTCGCCCTCGGAAACGCTCTGGTGTAATTGATTTTTCATAAGGGTAGTGAATCGTTATAGGTAAACGATTTGTGTGGGATAAGGTAGTTATGAAACTTTGACCTATGTACCTTGTAGCACGTATTGTTTGTTGACCATAACTCATGAACCCAGTTACCATAGGGAACATATTCATTCTAAATATCTATGAAAAAGATATGTTTCTTTCTCTTGTTTGAGAGAGCTTTTGTGTTGAAAATATTCTTACTATTATTGTATTATCTTATTTATAGTGAAACAAGTTGAGAAGAGGTTGTTAATAAGAGATTGCCCAGGGAAATAGGTAAAAGAAATTTCCATCCAAGATTTAATAACTGATCCATTCTCATCCTCGGTAAAGTCCATCTTATTGTGATAGAAATGAAGAGAAATAAATAAGCTTTAGTTAATGTAATAAATATACCCATTGTCATTTCCAAAATTCCAACTGCTTTATTCATTTGGAAAAAATCAAAAAAGGATATATAGGGAATAGATAAATTCCACCCGCCCAAGTAGAGAACTGTTACAAATAAAGAAGAAACTAATAAATTTAGGTAAGAAACAAGATAAAATAAACCATATTTGATACCGGAATATTCAGTTTGGTAACCTGCTACTAATTCTTCCTCCGCTTCTGGTAAATCAAAGGGTAATCTTTCACATTCTGCCAAAGAAGAAATTAAAAAAACCAGAAAACCTATAGGCTGACGCCAAATATTCCATCCAAAAAAACCGTATTTTGACTGTGCTTCAACTATATCAACTGTACTTGAACTGTTAGATAATCATAGTCGGTGATAACATCACAGTTCCCACCGCTATTTCAAAACCGTACATGAAACCTTAGCTTCATACGGCTTCTCTATGATCAGAAAAAGGAAAGGACTGTTTTGTTCCTAGCCCCGGGGGCGTAGATAGAATTAGATAAAATAAAATAGATTTGAAAGTCCTAAATTAGACCAAAGGAATTCCGTCTGCTAGAATAAGAAAAAGCGCTTCCGAATTGATCTCATCCTTTATAATATAATGAAAATTTTTCTTTGTTCAGTAATAACTTAATCTTGGAATAAAACACTTGTTACTTGTTATAGGAATTCAATTAATAAATGGAAAGAGTTGGGTATTAGTTCATGAGCAATTCTGCAAGAATATGGATAGAGGAAGGAAATAATGAAAATTTTTTCTAGTGCACTCCATATCTTTTTTACTATTCTTCTTTCCCCAGGGAGGGGGTATTTAAAAAGAAAAAATGGATAAAGGGTTAATTCGTTCTTGATAGCCATTTCCTTAACAAGTGAATGGGAACATACTCTGGATCGGAATCCGAAGAAAGTACTACTTGATAATTTCTACAAATTGCAAGTCCTTATTATGATTCCTTTTATGGGCAAAAATCTCTAATGTTTTAGATTTTCCATTACTAATCCTTTATGTACTTTAGTGTTCCTAACCCTTCACTAACTTTTGGTGGATTCTTCTTATGGATTATTAAGTTATAGTAATAACTAGGAGTATTCTAGTAATGGAATTCCATATCGTGAATCCTTTATTCTTGGCCGCTTCAAGATATGATGACTAATTAAAAAATATCAACCTTGGGATAAAGAGTTTACACTGCTTATGTTTACTTCCACTTTTTTCTTGTACGTAGGAAATGAGATTTTTTCTTTTTACTACAAATTTATAAGCTGTTTTGTTTCACTCATATAGCTATCTAGTTTAACTTACCAACCCAAATACTAAATAAGAAAAGGAATATAAATAGTTAATGGATTTTATAGGAAAAAGATCTATTTTAACGAATCACACGTAGAGATATTGCTAGCACACAAAAAGTTAATGGTATTTCATAACTAATGGATTGAGCAGCAGCTCGTAGACCGCCTGAAAAAGAATATTTATTATTTGAGCTATATCCTGCCATAAGAAGACCAATAGGAGCTATACTTGAAATGGCAATCCATAAAAAAACACCAATACTAAGATCGGCTAAAACAAAATGATATCCCAAAGGGATAACTAAAAAACTTAATAAAACTGATATGACTGCTATAGAGGGTCCAATGCTAAATAAAGAAATATCTCCTCGGGATGGCAGAATATCTTCTTTAAAAAGTAGCTTAGTCCCATCTGCTATAGCTTGAAGCAGGCCCAGGGGGCCAGCATATTCAGGACCAATACGTTGTTGTATCGACGCAGATATTTCTCTTTCTAACCACACAATTACGAGTACCTCTATTGTTATTCCCAAAAGGAGGGTCAAAATGGGTAGAATCGATATCAGTCCATAGACTTCTTTTAATAATTCCAATTTCGAAAAAGAATTGATAGTTTCTACCTCTACCCTATCTATTATCATTTCAACGATCAACTTCCCCCATAATGATATCTATACTACCTAATATCGTCATGATATCAGCCAATTTCATTTTTTTAACTAGCTGAGGAAGAATTTGCAAATTAATAAACCCGGGTGGACGGATTTTCCATCTCCAGGGGAAAAGGCTATCATCTCCTACTAGATAAATCCCTAATTCACCTTTTGGGGCTTCTACTCTTACATAAAGCTCTTGTCTTGACAATTCAAAATTGGGCGAAGGTTTTTTACCAAGAAATTTATACTCAAAATCATTCCATTCAGAATTATTTTCTTTCTTAAAGCGTCGGACTTCTAAATTTTCATAAGGTCCTCCAGGAATTTTTTCTACAGCTTGTTGAATTATTTTGATGGATTCCCTCATTTCACCAATTCGTACTAAATAGCGAGCTAACGAATCCCCTTCTTTTTGCCATTGGACTTTCCAATCAAATTGGTTGTAAGACTCATAAGGATCTACTTTACGAAGATCCCATTGTATTCCAGAAGCTCGTAACATCGGTCCCGATAAGCCCCAATTTACTGCTTCTTCTCCGCTAATAAAACCTACTCCTTCAACTCGCTCTAAAAAAATTGGATTCTGTGTAATAAGTTGTTGATATTCAACAACTCCGCGTAAAAAATAATCACAGAAATCTAAACATTTATCGATCCATCCATAAGGTAGATCGGCGGCTACTCCTCCGATGCGAAAGTAATTGTGCATCATTCGCATACCTGTAGCAGCTTCAAATAGATCATATATTAATTCTCTCTCTCTAAAAATATAGAAAAAAGGAGTCTGTGCGCCGAGATCCGCCATAAAAGGTCCAAGCCATAGCAAGTGAGAAGCTATCCGGCTTAATTCTAACATAATTACCCTAATATAGCTGGCTCTTTGTGGTATTTGAATATTCTCCAAGAATTCTGGTGCATTTACTGTTATTGCTTCTGTAAACATAGTAGCTAAATAATCCCACCTTGTTACATAAGGTAAGTATTGTATAATAGTTCGGTTTTCCGCGATTTTTTCCATTCCTCTGTGTAAATACCCTAATATGGGTTCACAATCAATAACATCCTCACCATCGAGAGTAACGATCAGTCGAAGAACACCATGCATTGATGGGTGTTGAGGGCCCATATTGACTATCATGAGATCTTTTCTTGTAAGCGGTAGACTCATATCCTTTCTTCCTTAATTCATTATTCCATGAAAATGGATTATTCCATGAATTCCTCAAAGCGAGGCTCATCAAAATGAAAAATCTAAGACTACTATAAGACTACTAAAAAAATAATAAAACAAGA